>NC_068432.1:17919571-18219571 GCF_023373465.1 Oncorhynchus keta | reverse complement strand
CAGGCTCACATTAAGCATCTCCAATCCAAAATTAAATCTAGAATCGGGTTCCTATTTCGCAACAAAGCATCCTTCACTCATGCTGCCAAACATACCCTCGTAAAACTGACTATCCTGCCGATCCTTGACTTCGGCGATGTCATTTACAAAATAGCCTCCAACACTCTACTCAACAAATTGGATGCAGTCTATCACAGTGGCATCCATTTAGTCACCAAAGCCCCATATAGTACCCACCACTGCGACCTGTATGCTCTCGTTGGCTGGCCCTCGCTTCATATTCATTGCCAAACCCACTGGCTCCAGGTCATCTATAAGTCTTTGCTAGGTAAAGCCCCACCTTATCTCAGCTCACTGGTCACCATAGCACCACCCACACGTAGCATGCGATCCAGTAGGTATATTTCACTGCTCACCCCCCAAAGCCAATTCCTACTTTGGCCGCCTTTCCTTCCAGTTCTCTGCTGCCAAATGACTGGAACGAATTGCAAAAATCGCTGAAGCTGGAGACTCATATCTCCTTCACTAGCTTTAAGCACCAGCTGTCAGAGCAGCTCACAGATCACTGCACATAGCCCATCTGTAAATAGCCTCATCCCCATACTGTTATTTTGATTTGCTCCTTTGCACCCCAGTATCTCTACTTGCACATTCATCTTCTGCACATCTATTACTCCAGTGTTTAATTGCTAAATTGCAATTATTTCGCCACTATGGCCTATTTATTGCCTTACCTCCCTTATCTTACCTCATTTGCACACACTGTATATAGACTTTTTTCTATTGTGTTATTGACTGTATGTTTGTTTATTCAATGTGTAACTCTGTTGTTGTTTGTGTCGCACTGCTTTGCTTTATCTTGGCCAGGTCGCAGTTGTAAATGAGACCTTGTTCTCTCTCAACTAGCCTACCTGGTTAAATAAAAATAAAATAAAAAATATCCTTCTGCTGAGCGCTTTAAGCTTTAATCGGCAGTTGGAGTCCAAATGTAAAAGTATTATTCAAGGACATAAAAGGAGAACAGGAGCGTAACGCTGGGGGTGACAGAGATTCATAAATATATGTAGACACACAATCTGGAACCAAATCTGCTCTTTGAAGAAAATGCTCATGCTGTTAAGAAAAAGCACTGTCTTATTCAAAAAGTATTTAACAATACCTTGCTTGTCAGGTTTCCATTTAAACGTCCAAGAGTTTAAGGTAATGACGTACAAACCAAACTATGACATGCAAAATAAGGTTTGCATGGGACACACTGATCTAGGGATTGAGTGGAAAATAAATAAATACTACTTTCCACTGAGTCCAATTGCATATAAAACCTATTTCCTCCCTCTATAAAATGCCTTCTGCCCCAATACTTCCATGGACCTCAAAGCCCCCTTAAAAAGTGCTAATGATTACTAAGAGTGCTGTTAGCAACACAGAGGAACTGCAGGGGTGCAAAGTAATTGCAGGGGGATTTGGTAAGACTTTGTCCTAGTAAGAGAGAGATCTAGAGAGAAAAAAAAGAGCAAAGCAGAGGAAGAGTGTGAAAGTGAGATTAAAAATGAGTGTGAAGAGTGGGTAAAGACTTTCTCACCAATGTTGCTGCCACTCGACATCAGAACAGCGATTACTCACCTTGAATTCGACTAAGAATATTTCTTTAAATGAGGCCCTCATAGGCCCTCATCCCCGTCATTCGCAGGAGAAAGACAACGGTTTCGTGGAAGGATATCGGGGTGCCTTGTGAGGTTTAAACAACAATTGGCTATCCTGCCTTTGCCATCGGTACTATTGGTCAACGTACAATCGCTGAATAATAAAATGGACAAACTTAAAGCACATATATCCTACCAACGGGACATCAAAAATGAATAACTTGTGTTTCACAGAGTCATGGCTGAACGACGACATGAATAACATATAGCTGGCAGGTTATACACTTTACCGGCAGGATAGAACAGCAGCCTCTGGAAAGACAAGGGGTGAAGGTATATTTGTAAACAGCAGCTGGTGCACGATATCATCAGCAAGTTTGCAGACACAACAATAGTGTGCTTGATTACCAACAATGATGAGACAGCCTACAGGGAGGTTAGTGCACTCGGAGTGTGGTGTAAGGAAAACCTCTTACTCAACGACAACAAAACAAAAAGGAGATGATCGTGGACTTCAGGAAACAGCAGAGGGAGCAGCCCCCTATCCACATCGATGGGACAGTAGTGGAGAAGGTGGAAAGTTAAGTTCCTCGGCGTACACATCACGGACAAACTGAAATGGTCCACCCACAAAGACAGTGTGGTGAAGAAGGCACAACAGCGCCTCTTCAACCTCAGGAGGCAGAAGAAATTTGGCTTGTCACCTAAGACCCTCAAACTTTTACAGATGCACATTTGAGAGCATCGTGTCGGGCTGTATCGCTGCCTGGTACGGCAACTGCACCGCCCACAACCACAAGGCTCTCCAGAAGGTGGCGCGGTCTGCACAACGCATCACCGGGGGAGAACAACCTGCCCTCCAGGACACCGACAGCACCCGATGTCACAGGAAGGCCAAAAAGATCATTAAGGACAACAACCACCCGAGCCACTGCCTGTGCACCCTGCTACCATCCAGAAGGCGAGGTCAGGAAGCTGGGACCAAGAGACTGAAAAACAGCTTCCATAAACAGCCATCACTAAACAGAGGCTGCTGCCTACATAGACTCAAATTATTGGCCACTATAATGAATGATTCACTAGTCACTGGTCACAAACAATGCCACTTTAATAATGTTTACATATCCTACATTACTCATCTCATATGTATATACTGTATTTTATACCATTTACTGTATCTTGCCAATGCCACTCAGCCATCGCTCATCCATATAGTTATATGTACATATTCTTATTCTATTCCTTTACATTTGTGTGTATGGGTAGTTGTTGTGGAATTGTTCAATTACTTGCTGATATTACTGCACTGTCGGAAATAGAAGCACAAGCATTTCGCTGCACACGCATTAACATCTGCTAACAACAGTTGAAGTCAGAAGTTTACATACACATTAGGTTGGAGTCAAAACTCGTTTTTCAACCACTCAACAAATTCTTGTTAACAAACTATAGTGTTGGCAAGTCAGTTAGGACATCTACTTTGTGCAAGTCATTTTTCCAACAATTGTGTGATAGCTTTAGAAGCTTCTGATAGGCTAATTGACACCATTTGAGTCAATTGGAGCTGTAAAATGTAGACCTCCACAGGTCTGGTTCATCCTTGGGAGCATTTTCCAAATGCCTGAAGGTACCACGTTGATCTGTACAAACAATAATACGCAAGTATAAACACCACGGGACAACGCAGCCGTCATACCGCTCAGGAAGGAGACACGTTCTTTCTCTTAGAGATGAACGTATTTTGGTGTGAAAAGTGCAACTCAATCCCAGAACAACAGCAAAGGACCTTGTGAAGATGCTGGAGGAAACAGGTACAAAAGTACCTTCAGTGGGGAGAACAAGTACACTGATACACTGCCGATTTTGCAGGTTTTCCAACTTACAAAGCATGTAGAGGTTTGTAATTTTGTATCATAGGTACACTTCAACTGTGAGAGACGGAATCTAAAACAAAAATCCAGAAAATCACATTGTATGATTTTTAAGTAATTAATTGGCATTTTATTGCATGACATAATTATTTGATACATCAGAAAAGCAGAACTTAATATTTGGTACAGAATCCTTTGTTTGCAATTACAGAGATCATACGTTTCCTGTAGTTCTTGACCAGGTTTGCACACACTGCAGCAGGGATTTTGGCCCACTCCTCCATGCAGACCTTCTCCAGATCCTATAGGACATATGTCGATATGTCCTATATTGACATAACCTGAAAGTCTGTTCAGCAAGGAAGACTCCACTGCTCCAAAATCGCCATAAAAAAGCATATGGGGACAAAGATCGTACTTTTTGGAGAAATGTCCTCTGGTCTGACGAAACAAAAATAGAACTGTTTGGCCATAATGACCATTGTTATGTTTGGAGGATAAAGGGGGATGCTTGCAAGGCGAAGAACACCATCCCAATCGTGAAGCACGGGGGTGGCAGAATCATGTTGTGGGGTTTCTTTGCTGCAGGAGGGACTGGTGCACTTCACAAAATAGATGGCTTCATGAGGCAGGAAAAATATTTAGATATATTGAAGCAACATCAAGACATCAGTCAGAAAGTTAAAGCTTGGTCTTCTAAATGGACAATAGCCACAAGCATACTTCCAAAGTTGTGGCAAAATGGCTTAAGGACAACAAAGTCAAGGTATTGGAGTGGCCATCACAAAGCCCTGACCGCAATCTTACAGAAAATGTGTGGTTAGAACTGAAAAAGCGTGTGCGAGCAAGGAGGACTACTAACCTGACTCCGTTACACCAGCTCCGTCAGGAGGAATGGGCCAAAATTCATCCAACTTATTGTGGGAAGCTTGTGGAAGGCTACCCGAAATGTTTGATCCAAGGTAAACAATGTAAAGGCAATGGTACCAAATTCTAATTGAGTGTATGTAAACTTCTGACCCACTGGGAATGTGATGAAATAAATAAAAGCTGAAATAAAGAATTCTCTCTACTATTATTCTGACATTTCACAGTCTTAAAATAAAGTGGTGATCCTAACTGACCTAAGACAGGGAATTTTCAATAGGATTAAATGTCAGGAATTGTGAATACTGAGTTTAAATGTATTTGGCTAAGGTGTATGTAAACTTCTGACTTCAACTGTATGTTTATGAGAACAAAAACATGTTATTTTATATCTAAGAAAGTCTCAAGGTTTTTCTCGCCTGAGGTAGAGGATATCATGATAAGCTGTCGACCACACTATCTACCTAGAGAGTTTTCATCTATATTCTTCGTAGCGGTCCATTTACCAGCACAAACCGATGCAGACACTAAGACCGCACTCAATGAGCTGTATACGGCCATAAGCAAAAAGGAAAGCGCTCATCCAGAGGTGGCGCTCCTAGTGGCCCGGGACTTTAATGCAGGGAAACTTAAATCCCTTTTATCTCATTTCTACCAGCAGTTTAAATGTGTAACCAGAGAGGGGAAAAACATCTCTTGACCACCTTTACTTCATACAAGGGGACACGTACAAAGCTCTCCCTCGCCCTCCATTTGGCAAATTTGACCATAATTCTATCCTCCTGTTTCCTGCGTATAAGCAAAAACTAAAGCAGGAAGCACCAGTGACTCAGTCAACAGAAAAGTGGTCAGATGAAGCAAATGCTAAGCTACAGGACTGTTTTGCTTGCACAGACTGCAAAATGTTCTAGGGTTTTTCCGATGACATTGAGGAGTACACCACAGTCACTGGCTTCATCAATAAGTGCATCGATGACGTCGTCCCCACAGTGACTGTACATACATACCCCAACCAGAAGCAATGGATTACAGGCAACATCCGCACTGAGATAAAAGGGTAGAGCTGCTTCTTTCAAGGAGCGGGACACTAACCTGGAAGCTTGTAAGAAATGCCCTCTGACGAACCATCACAGGCAAAGCGTCAATACAGGAGTAAGATCGAATCGTACTACACCGGCTCCGACACGCATCGGATGTGGCAGGGCTTGCAAACTATTACAGACTACAAAGGGAAGCACAGCCGAGAGCTGCCCAGTGACTCGAGCCTACCAGACAAGCTAAATTACGTCTATGCTCGCTTCGAGGCAAGTAACACTGAAACATGGATGAGAGCATCAGCTGTTCCGGATGACTGTGTGATCACACTCTCCGCAGCCAATGTGAGTAAGACCTTTAAACAGGTCAACATTCACAAGGCCGCAGGGCCAGACGGATTTCCAGGACGTGTACTTCGAGCATGCGCTGACCAACTGGCAAGTCTCTTCATTGACATTTTTAACCTCTCCCTGTCTGAGTCTGTAATACCAACATGTTTCAAGCAGACCAACATAGTCACTGTGCCCAAGAACAATAAGGTAACCTGACTAAATTATTACTGACCTGTAGCACTCATGTCAGTAGCCATGCAATGCTTTGAAAGGCTGGTCATGGCTCACATCAACACCATTATCCCAGAAACCCTAGATCCAATAAATTTGCATACTGCCTCAACAGATCATGCAATCTCTATTGCACTTCACACCTGGACAAAAGGAACACCTATGTGAGAACGCTATTCATTGACTACAGCTCAGCATTCAACATCATAGTGCCCTCAAAGCTCATCACTAAGCTAAGCATCCTGGGACTTAAACGCCTCCCTCTGCAACTGAATCCTGGACTTCCTGACGGTCACCCCCAGGTGGTAAGGGTAGCTAACAACACATCCGCCACACTGATCCTCAGGGATGTGATCAGTCCCCTCCTGTACTTCCTGTTCACTCATGACTGCACGGCCAGGCACGACTCCAACACCATCATTAAGTTTGTCGATGACACAACAGTGGTAGGCCTGATCACTGACAATGACGAGACGGCCTATGAGGAGGAGGTCAGAGACCTGACCGTGTGCTGCCAGGACAACAACGTCTCCCTCAACGTGATCAAGACAAAGGAGATTATTGTGGACTACAGGAAAAGGAGGACTGAGCATGCTGCCATTCTCATCGACGGGGCTGTAGTGGAGCAGGTTGAGAGCTTCAAGTTCTTTGGTGTCCACATCACCAACAACTAACAAGGTCTAAGCACACCAACACAGTCTAAAAGAGGGCACAACAAAACCTATTCCCCCTCAGGACGCTGAAAAGATTTGGCATGGGTCCTCAATCATCAAAAGGTACAACAGCTGCACCATCAAGAGCATACTGATGGGTTGCAACACTGCCTGGTATGGCAACTTTTCAGCCTCCAACCACAAGACACTACAGAGGGTAATGGTATAGACCAGCCATCCAGGACCTCTATACCAGGTGGTGTCAGAGGAAGGCCCTAAAAATTGTCAAAGACTCCAGCCACCCTAGTCATAGACTTCTCTGCTACCGCACGGCAAGCAGTACCAGAACGCCAAGTCTAGGTCCAAGAGGCTTCTAAACACCTACCCCCAAGCCATAAGACTCCTAATAAAATGGCTACCCAGACTATTTGCATTGCCCCCACCCCCCCCTTTTTACACTGCTGCTACTCTGTTATTATCTATGCATAGTCACTTTAAAAACTCTACCTACATGTACATACTACCTCAATTGCCTCGACTGGCCGATGCCGCCACACCAGTACCCCCGCCGCACCGGTACCCCCATTGCTTTTAACTGCATTGTTGGTTAAGGGCTTGTAAGCATTTCACTGTAAGGTCTACACTTGTTGTATTTGGCACAAGTTACATAACATTTGGTTTGATGACTGAATATTGATGAGAGCTGTTAGCAGTTGTCGTTGGATATTGCTTGACTGTTTGGATGAGAATACATGAAATTATGGAAAGCTGCGCAATTATTAATTACCTTAAATATGCTGAAATGCAGCTGCACCTGGGGTTCAGCGATTGCTGCTGCATTTCTTTCATTGTTTGAGTATACAATGACTTGGAATGGCTGGTAGTAAAGGAATATGACAGCATTCCGGTGCAACGTCAGATAGGACCATTCCCTGAAACACGTGCCTCGAAATGAACACTGGTTCAGACGTGGTGGTTTAAGGGCTTTCAAAGACAATCAAAAGCTTGGTTTTCAATCCCAAAATGTGAACTGTACCACAAGAGGTGGGGGTGATTTGAGTGCAATCTATGCATTCACAGTGACTATGCAAACAGCAAAATCAAACTACCGAACCCTGATAAGATCAGAATTTAAGCGAGTCAAAAAGTTACAAGAATTCCAGCGGATGACCGGATTTGCATCTGTTCGATTGTATCAGATTTTTTTCTCCCAATCAAATCTGGGTGGATATACTGAACAGTGTATAGTCACAACATCCCAACATATTTTGAGTTTCATTACCTGACCATTTGAATATCATACCTGGTAATTCTTGTTTAGAGGCTCCTGTAGAAGGAGAAACCAATGCATGAAACCATCAGGACAGTTTAGTACATGTACACTGGCTTTTAATGTTGGACTTGCTCAATTGAATTTTGAACAGGTTTTGTATAATGCCATGAATGAAATAGAGCTGTGCTTGCTTTTTAGGTTTCCTATCAATATTCAGGACAGTGATGGATCGGTCAGTAGGCACTCTGAGTGACATACCCTGTCCACCACAGCTCAGGCCCCTGGTTGCAAGCCTCCCCTGGTCCCCAGACACCAGTACCTGCTCTCCCTCTGTGAAGATCCTGCGGCCAAAGCTCCAGGTGATGGTGGGGGTGGGGTCTCCTGAGGCCTCGCAGGTCAGGGTGATCTGCTCCTCCAGCTCTGATGCAGTCTGGTTGACCAGGTAGGTGATCTTAGGTTGCACTAGAGAAGGTAGAAATACAATGAATTGATGGATGACAATGGAATACATTACTTGTATGCACATTGCTATAGTAAAACCAATAAAACTAATTTTAAAGCCCAAAAACACAACATTATTTTACCACAGTTGATAGTAATTATTTTGCTCTTACCGAACACATTCAAGCTGACTTCCTCCTCTTTCTCCCCGGCCTTGTTCCGGGCGATGCACGTGTAATCTCCTTCATCCACTTTCTTGACATCTTTTATTATCAACTCCGAGCCGTCGTTGTTCAGGCCGTACTTATCGTCCGACTCAAGGACAATGTTGTTACTGAGGGGGGAAAGGCAGAAATGCAGAGTTCACGTCACTGATGTCTGTCTCCATAACATGAAGGTAAAAACAGTCGTCTTCACTCTGATTATCTTTTTGTGGGCCGTATCTCAGTAGAGCAGCTGGTAAACAAAAGGCCTGGCTCAGAACCATAATGTCACGTTGGCATGAAGAGATTCGGGAGAGGCGCAGGGAACACGTAATAGTTGTTTTTATTATTCCCCAAATTAATGGCGTTGAAACCCATACCCAAACAAAAGAGAGAGGGGTACCTTGAATAAATAACACACGGGACGAGACCCGTAATCATCTGCACAATCCACAAGGGCACGAAAGCCAAAACACAGCACAGGTACTCACACGCACCAACGGACATTGTGACAATAATCGACAGCACCATGGTGAACAAAGGGCACATCTATACAAATACAATCACTGGGAATAGGGGCCAGGTGTGCGCAAGGAAAGTTCCAGAGGGATCCGTGACACTTAAAACCAATGTCTTTAGAGCTACTGACCATATGGTCCTTCTGTAGCTCAGTTGGTAGAGCATGGCGCTTGTAACGCCAGGGTAGTGGGTTCGATTCCCGCGACCACCCATACGTAGAATGTATGCACACATGACTGTAAGTCGCTTTGGATAAAAGCGTCTGCTAAATGGCATATTATACTGACCAGACATCCAGGACAGAAAGTTTTTTTCTTTGTTTCCCTGGCTCTGCTTTGTTACCATAGCTGCATCATGGCTGTTTTGCAAAGGGACTACATCCATAGGATGGTGATACACTGTATGATGTCAAGTTAAGGAATTTCTTCGGCACTCTTGACCGAGCACTCTCTTTCAACCATGACATGCCTGAGCCTCCCTTGAACTCTAAATCAGATGTGCACTGAGTTTGGACTGCGGTCCCACATCTGTATGCTTCTAAGAGCTTCAATCCTGCAGCAGCCTCTAAGGGATACCAAATGACAGGCCTGTCGGCGGCCAGGAAATAAATAAAGAATGTTAGGAGTTTCTGCCCCCCTACTCCCTCCCTTCACCCTACCTCGCTTGTCTCCTTCCTCCTCCGGTGAGGCCCATCCCTTACGGATGCATCTCCTCATCCTCCTATCCTTCTCATTCGTTTACACTCCAAAAGGAGCTCGAGAAGCAGTGTTGGAATTATTCTCATACTATACTAGAGGGCCCGTTGTGTCAACAGTTATGCTGAGGATATATCAAACAAATGAGCTTTGGCCATCTTCAAGGTACTACATAAATATAATTCAATACTGTTGACCATCCTCTTATCATGAGAATGCTGACCAATTTTTTTTTTTAAAGTTAAAATAAACAACCCTTATTCACTTCACAGTCACCTCCTCAACCAGTCACAACAAGCCAGTTTGTTTATGCTCATTAAAAGACAAGGTGGTCGGTGTGACATACCGGGCCCAGGTGACTGTGGGTTCAGGGAAGCCGTCAGCGTCACAGGCCAGCATCACAGACTGGTTGACGTCCGCCGTGGCATTCATCTCCGACTGCCTGGTGCGGATGCTAGGGAGCACTGAAACACAGAGAGACATGGATACAAGCATTACTCAAAGATACAGAGGTCACACGTGAGTAGGAAATAAATGATACTAAGATGATACTAAGACAAGGTGGTCGGTGTGACGTACCGGGCCCAGGCATTTTAAGGGTGTTAAATGCTTGTAAAAAGTCTTAAAATGTATAATCAGATCATGATTCACTATACTGGTTGATTAAGTATGATAGGAGAAAATACTTGTTACTGTATGCTTGTATGCTTGGGGCGGCAGGGTAGCCTAGTGGTTAGAGCATTGGACTAGTAACCGGAAGGTTGCAAGTTCAAACCCCTGTGCTGACAAGGTACAAATCTGTCGTTCTGCCCCTGAACAGGCCGTTAACCCACTGTTCCTAGGCCGTCATTGAAAATAAGAATTTGTTCTTAACTGACTTGCCTAGTTAAATAAAGGTAAAATAAAAAAAATACATGCTTATTTTCTCTGTCATAATTCTGTAATGGTGCTCATAACAGCATTTATAACTACACTATATTCTAATTGTGCTCGGATGCAAATCCCATTGCGAGAGCATAGGCGGTGAAAGAGGGTTAGGGTGAGAGGGAGGATGTGGTACTCACCGTTGACGATGACCTTGATGATCTTTAGGTCAATCTCTCCCCTGGTCATTACACGAGCCTCACAGGTGTACGCCCCTTCATCTGTTTTCTTGATGCCTCGGATCTGGAGGTGGTTGTTGGTCAGGATCTTAAATCGAACTATGAAAAACCGCAAGAGAAGGAAACAGAGAAGGGTCATTTATCCTTAACAGTGGGTGGTGTAGGTTTAAGACAAGGCAACATGGTAAAAGCACACATACTGTGCGACTTCAGGAGGCATGGTCTCCGTTACAGAGGAATGCTGTACCCCCCCCCCAGCAGAAATATAGCTAACAATGTAAATGCATTGCATGAGTTATTTCTGGTGTCTGGAAACATAAGGAGGGGTGGAGAGAACATACCTTTTTTAAATAGGACCATATGATAGGGTACATAACTCACCATCAGAAATAGATTGATCTGTAATATTAGTGGCATAAATTCATCAAAAGACAGCTCCATCAACTGGAATAATGTCTATTTACCTATGTTCAATGTTTATTTAGAAAAATAAATGCCATACTATTCACTGTGATATTTCTTTACATTGCTCCACAGAGCATTGCCATGACATGGTGCCTCTAACAGCGTTGTATACGTGAATACGTGTCTATTTCTATATCCTTTACATTCATACTGTAGTAAATGTGGTAAAACATGGTAATGTAAACATAGATGCTGAAACCACTACTACTTCTTGAATTGCGTCATCAAAGCTCTACTATGTAAATATTCCATGAACCCTCTAAGTTCAAACATCTGGCAGCCAGCGTATAAATATTGTATGGCAACTGTGTTCTGTTAACCCTCTTCTGAAGCGGTGCCAGATGTATATCTGGTTTACTGAATGTGTATTTGGGCAAAAGCTTTGAATTCATTAACCAGACTTTTTAAATAGCTCTCTGAGCTGTGAAACACATATTAGCATGAAAAAGACTTGTAATTTGAGCTATAAGCACAAGCAGCTTTGATAAGGAAAAGGTTAACTGGAGCAATGTGGAAAATGGTATTTACATAAGCAGTATGGGTTTCAATCTGGGCTACAATTAGTGGTTTTCCAGTGAAAAACACAACCCGTCCAGGGTCCAAGAAAACACCACACACCAGAGCGCTGCGGTCACCCTTTGCTTCCCAGTGGTTGCAAGAGGGAGGGGTCCTCTAAGGTTAAAATAGTGCAATATGGAGAGAAACAAAATCCTTCAGGCAGCATCCCACTCGACTTGACTAAATAGTCTAAATATGAACCCTTCAAATTCTTTCACAACCGACAACAACCATTCCTCCTGATCAAGAAATATCTTATTTCCTGTTCTCTCTCCATCCATTATGTCAGAACACTTGAATTATCAAAAGGCAGGGCTGTGCACTTAGGGAGGGAGCAAGTGAGTGTGGGGGGGTGAATGAAAACAAGTTGGCAGATAGATGAAAGCAAATTTAAAAAATGGTAAAGGGGAGAGCCGCATGACTCTGGCAGTAGGCAACCCACACATTGGCACATCGAACTGTGCACAAGCCTTACCGTCTTTTGCAACCTGGATCTTTGAGCCTTTGTGCTTCCAGATGATGTCAGCAGGAGGCGAGCTGACGACGTCACAGATGATGTCAGCGTCATCCCCTTCATTGAACTCCTGTGGGGAAGGGGCGTTCTTGAAGGTTATCTTTTCTGTAGGGGAGAAGAACAGTCCACCGTCAACTGGATTTCCTGAACCAGTCAACAAACTTAATTAACCAACATGTTCTATGGCAAGCACTTTCTTTGTTACCCAGTCTATGCATTTGAAAGAGTGCTAACTGTAGTGGCATTCCATCTGTTCATTACATCTGTTCAAAAAGAAAATACTTCATACTATACAGTTAGTATAGTTGTATATGCTGGTTCTCTAAATGAAGATACAATGTTGGATACGATTACAATGATACTAGGGCAAAGATACAATCAACAATACCGTATATTATTTTTCCAAGACCTGCTCACCACTCCAAGTCAGTATCAGGTAATCCCAACAATAAATTATCAGCATACTGCAGACCTGCAACAGGTAACCCTCATTGACTCTTGTTTTAACTCACGTCCTCGCTCGATGCATAAGCCCAATGGTTCAGTTCTAGACAATCTTGTACCTATACCAATTCAAACCAATCCTATGGCATTATCAAATAAGGGGTTACCTACTGATCATAGCATGCTTGTATTAGAGACTTCATCTGACCTTAAGTCCCGCAGCTGCGGTCTTGGATTTGTTCATGTAAATGGAAGAAGTTTGATTTCAAAGGTGGAATCAATCCAATGTGGACATTCTGGTCATTTCTGAAACTTGCTGATGTGTCTGTCAGTTTATAATGTTTCCAGATTAGACAGAATTGAGGTGGGGGTGTTGTCATATTTACAAAGGACAATTTTGATGTTTCTGTATCTCTTGCTACCTCTGTCCCTAAGCGTTTTGATTGGCTCGCTCTTAATGTGGGCCGTGGTCATAATAACCAGCAGACACTAGTAGGAGTGTATCACCCTCCCTCTGCTCCTTCATGTGCTCTTAACCAATTCATCTGAAATTTAAGTATGGTAATCTGAACTATTCATTATGGTCAATTTTAATATTAATTAGAAGACTCCGGGGTCAGATACGCTGAAATATATTTACTCTGAGCTAAACCTGTCTCAGCTGATAACTGAGCCAACACGGCTGAATCCTAAAGAAATTGAACAGTGCGGTTAGATTAACAATAATTTAAGCTTTCTGCCCATGTAAGACATGTCTATGTCCTGGAAGGTTTGCTGTTACTGATGTGTTAATCACAGTAGCGCACGTTAACTCAATCGTCCCAGTATAGGGACCTCGATCCCTTACAGGTTTTAAGAAACTAAGATTTAAAGTGGGCTTTATTTTTTAGAGAAACAGATCTAGTTTCTCTTGTCAGTAGGAAGCAGATGGTGCAGTCAACCTTTGTCTGTTCTTGATTATGGTGATACTATTTATCAAAGTATAGTTGCCTCTACTCTTAAATTCCTGGATGATGTTTTTCATAGCGGCCTTACAGGAGACAGTTTTATTACTCATCACTGTATTCTTTCCCAAAATGTTGTGCTGAACCTCTTTGAATTCACAGATTTCATCATTATGCCCTGCTCCACAAGCTTCTGACTTACCTAACTTCACTGTTAAAATTTAAAATGACAACTTATCAAACCCATTCACAAGGTTGGTTAACTCTGGACACCCCTTTGGCGTTCACAGAATTAAGTAAGTTATCCTTTAGATTTCTTAGATCTCCAAAATGCATTTAGAATATATGCTTTAGTGTCCCTGGAGCAGTTCAGGCAGAGGACAGAATATTTTTTTATAATGAAGAATGTGTTTTCTGTGTATTGTGTATATTTGTCTTTGTCTGTGCAATATGTGTTGTGCTTTCTTATCATTTGTTTCATATTGTATTTGCTTTTTTATGCATTTTATGCAATTGCATATGCAGGGCTCCCTCACAAAGAGACACACAGGTCTTAATGGTGACTCCCTGATTAAATAAAGGTAAATAAATCATGTGGGAGGCCAATTGAAGTAAACAAATATGAACAGAATATGCAGACAATTTTAAATTACATTCTTCAAAATTACATTGTGCACAGATAATACAGTGAGAGGATTTCCTTTAGTGGTAATCCGCTAAAGTACAATGAAGAATAGGACCTTGTTCCAAGCAGTTTGAGAGGGAACTTACGGAAGATTTTAACGTTGACGGTGGCCTGAGACTCCTTGTCTCCATTTTTGGCAACACACTTGTAGATGCCGGCATTGTCCACGTTGGCGTTATAGATCGTGAGAGTGGACGAGGACTCGTCGTTGCGGTTCACGAGGATGTCCTGTCGGTTCGGTAGAAGCTTCTCGCCGTTCGGGGCATACCAATCAATGTCCTTTACATCTCCGACAACTGAGGGACGAATAGAGGCAGGGTGGACGTGTGAGTAGAGTGTGAATGCACTGTTTATGTGTCTACAGCAGTTCATATGATTGACAACAGAGAAGAATGTGCTGCTTTGCGAGATGTGTCTGAGGTATGCATTATAGCTTTTTTTGAAGGTTAACAGGCTTCTCTACTTAGCAAAATAACATCCATCCCAATGCTGTTTAAGTCACCTCTGCAAGATGAAAATCTGTCATGAACATGAGATAAAACCTAAAAAGTATATAACGTAGGCATAATGTCACAACATCTTACTCTTAACAAAGACGTGAATATCCAGACAAACTAGACCGAGTAAACATTGTTTTGGTACAAATGGATTAATACTAGGCCAGCATTCCCTAGGGCTACCTGCTTTAAGGACTCCATGCATTTTTTATTACATATTTGCTCAGATGATGTACTACCTCAAATAAAATAAAAATGACAAATGAAAACTTGAGAAGTTCTATCGCATTCTCCCCCATTGATGTTTTGAAAGGGCAAAGCAAAGTCACGTGTCCTGGATTCTTTCACTCCCTCCTCATTCATAATGGAATAAAGAAGTGTTGAGAAAAACAGTCTTTTGCAGACTTTTTTTTACTGCAAAAGAAGTACACAGCTGGCCACAGTTCTTTTCATTCGAGGGAAACATCATTAAAGTGAGATGGTTTCATCTTTCTACCATGACATGTTGAGCCTCTCTTCTGTCTTTGCTATTCCACAACAGGACGCTGACCTGCAGCAGTCTGCCAGTAGTGTGTGTGTGGGGGAGAAGGGGTGGGGGGGTGTAACAACCACAGTTGCAGGTTAGCATCCCGGGAAGCCCATGCTACTGCATCCATGAGAACTGCTGTAGCACCTGCACTTTATTTGGAATCCTCTGTCCGAAAACAGTAACTAAGTGGGGGTTTGCTGTTGTGGAGGCAATGGTATCTGTACCAAACCTACCTTCACAGAGGAAGAATTTTGACTCCCCCATACTGATCTCTCCTTGCATCGGGGTGATCTCCACCTGCAGGGAGGCTGGAAGAGAAAAAACACAGAGAGCAGGTCTCAGAACAGTTAAAGTAAACATTTGTTTAGAAAGAGCAGGTCCTAGAGCAGTTGTGCCCAAGGGGAGAACGACTATGACAGGATGACACAGGGGCAAAGCACAGTGAGGCAAGGCGAGACACACATTTTAATGCATCAACAATTTGACTGAACATCTGCTGCTGATCAACCTGAGATGAGCCATTTCCCACCTTTCACTTTTCCATATGATGCTGCATTTATGCCGTTATTTGGATTTTGTTGACAAACAAGCATTTTATTATTCGCATGACAAAGTTAGAGTTGGTATGCCAAGACAACAAATGGAAACACATAAACCCACATTTTAGGCCTATAGGCCACAGTAGCATGTATTTTTGGACCTCTAGATGTGTAAATTGTCAGAGACTTGGCAAGGTCCCAGCATTGCTAGTGCGCATGTGATATTGGGCTGTGTAAACCGGATGCAACCCGGATATACTCTAGACGGCCCAAGAATCGACGTATGCAAACGTGAGTAGATTTAGTTGAAAACAAAAAGCGGACATCTTGGACGCAGTCTCCAGTTCTTTTATACCTCAGTGGCAATTACTCAGGGGTCCGGCGACTTGATGATATTTTATTCATTTTTTAACCTTTTAACTAGGCAAGTCAATTAAGAACAAATTCTCATTTACAATGACGGCCTACCAAAAGGCCTCCTGCGTGGCCTGGGATTAAAAATATATTAAATAAATATATATATAGGACAATACACACATCATGACGAGACAACACAACACTACATAAAGAGAGATCTAAGACAACACCATAGCATGGCAGCAACACATGACAACACAGCATGGTAGCAACACAACATGACAACAACATGGGAGCAACACAAAATGGCAGCAGCACAAAACAGGGTACAAACATTATTATTATTGACAACAGCAAAGGGCAAGAAGGTAGAGACAACAATACAGTACACAACTGTCAGTAGTAAGAGTGTCCATGATTGTGTCTTTGAATGAAGAGAATGAGATAAAACTGTCCAGTTTGAGTGTTTGTTGCTGCTCGTTCCAGTTGCTAGCTGCAGCGAACTGAAAAGACAAGCGACCCAAGGATGTACGTATGTGCTTTGTGGACCTTTAACAGAATTTAACTGGCAGAACTGGTGTTGTATGTGAAGGATTACGGCTACAGTAGATATCTCAGATAGGGGGGAGTGAGGCCTAAGAGGGTTTTTATAAATAAGCATCAACCAGCGGGTCTTGCGACAGGTACACAGAGATGACCAGTTTACAGTGGAGTATAGAGTGCAGCGATGTGTCCTATAAGGAGCATTGGTGGCAAATCTGATGGCCGAATGGTAAAGAACATCAAGCCGCTCGAGAGCACCCTTACCTGCTGATCTAAAATGGCACCTAAAGCCTCGATTTTCACTCAAGACTAATGAAAGCCACCTAACTGAGGTATCCCAGTGTTCTCTCTTTTTCATCTTTCACAGACTGCACACTCAGGAAGTATAATTCCATAAATCATAGCATATTAGCTTCCTGAGATGCTACCTAATACATTTCATCTTTCTGCATCAGCTAAAGCAGGTGACACAGATGAGATTTAGAATGTACCGAAGAGAAGCAGCTGGTGTTTGTTCTCTTCTGCTTTGCTGGATAAATTAAAGAGGAATCAACTCCCAACTTGGTGAGAGACAAGAGAGATATACTCAACATTTTCATACCTGAAAGATTTACATAATCTTAACCCTAGGTGTGCCGGGACGACAGCAGAGGACTCTTTCTTCAAAAGTTCTCTGATCTGCCATGGCCTATTTTGGAAATGTTCTATTCACAAAACAGGTCAGGCACTCTCTCTGCCAAGATCTGTGCCTCAAGAGTGAAGCACAGAGTGCAAAGCCGATACAACATTGAATCCTAATATGAACTTAACATAAGATTGACCATGACTAGGCTGACACTATTCATACATTGTCTCTCTACCAACCCTGATAGATGTCAGGTTGAACCCAGGTGATACTCAGCTCAGCTGCATTCACCTGACCTGATTCTGGGCTGGTACCTCAAACTGGCTGTGCAGCAACCACCAACGCATAAGAGCTAGTGCTAAAGCTAACACATAGTCGACTAGGAGGGACACAGCGGTGGCTGTCTGTGCTGTGCTTTTTAAACTCTCCCTCACAGTATGGCAAACTGACAGCGCTGTTAAACTTCAGCTAAAATAACAGGGGAGAACAGACATTAAAGGTGTAATATGCAGAAATTGCTCCGCCATTTCATGGTTGCTAAAATTAGAATAGTTAACCTAATTTCAGTTTATGTGACAAAATAAGCAATGTAGTGTAGAGAATCATTGCACCATCTAACCTGATGTGAAATATATTTTCAATAACTGAAATGTATGGTATTTTCAGGTGTTCTAAGCTGGTGTACAGAACCAAAAGTGAAAGATGCAAAAACGCAACTTAAGAACGGAAGCATAGACATAGCGCACATAGAACAGATCTACTGCTTCTCAGACTTACTTTCAATGAGAAGGACAGATCTATAACTGACATTTCTCTGTGAATTTGGTCATGTCATCCAAAAGTTACATATTGCAGCTTTAATGGAAACAAGAAAATACCTTTCTTTGTATCTAACAGAGCCCATTACATTATACATTGTGACATTTGGTAACCCTTTACTCGACACCTAGCAGTCATAATCATGTCATAATATGCCATAACGGCTGACATAACATGTCATAATCTGGTTATAACACTGTTATGACATATCTAGACCTGTGACGTTATTTTATGGCTGGTTATGACACCAACATAAGAGAGTGTCAAAACCCACAAAATCTACCACACAAGGCAAAACATTCCATTACACCATAGCCTACTTGTCAACAGTATTTCTATGTTTTATAACATTTTCTGAAATGTACCATATTGAATTATCATTGTAATTGTGCACACATTGATGTCAAACATGCACCTACCCCAAATGCTCTGTTGCTGATGACTGAGATGAATGCAGGAGCATATTTCAGGAGCAGGACAAGACACCCTCTTTTTGACAGATATCTGACATAAGGGCATGTACGTGATAGGCCTATCTGGCTTATATGATTCTGATGGGCATAATGCTTCTTGACAGTATCATAATGTGTAAAAACATTGATTTAGAGAATTCATTACACCAACAAAGGACTTAACTTTCAAACTAAAGTTTGTCAAGGAAAAAACACATGTGAATAAATGTGGGTTGTGACATACTTATGCATGTGCCATAACAGCCATAAAATAATGCATATCAGGTGTAAAAATATTGTTCATGACAGCGTTATGATCATATTATGACAGGCTATGACACGTTGTCATCTGTTGACATTATGACATGGTTATGAGCGTGTCATATAAAGTGTTATGACACTAGGTGTCATATAAAGTGTTACCTGACAGGTTTCCAAAATGCCCTTCAGGCTTCTTACTTTGTAATGAATCACTGGACTAGGACTGTCCCCGACTAAAAAAAATCTTGGTCGATCAAGAGTCGTCGGTTCTTTAGACCAATTCATTTGTCAAAATGTTTAAACATGTATTTTTCCATATATTGACACACCCTATGTGTTTTAATCAAATCAACTCCATTCACTGAGCTTGTCTGACGCCTTAAGCACACTGTTTGATTAAATAACTAAAACACACAAGTGACTAGAGGGAGTGCGACCAGCAATTGATTTGATTGTGCCGGCCCGGACTTGCTGCACTGTGTTAAATATAAAAAGACAAGGAGTGACTGTGTGACAAGCACCCGTTGTTTCGCTCTCCTCCCTGCTACAGCGACCACCACAGAACATCAAAGTGTTTATCGCTCTGTCTGTGTTGCTGCAGCATAATTACAAGTTCTGAAAATCCTTTGTTTATGAAAAACATTCCCTAATCCCTCAATCCTTGCCCTCTTTACGTGACACATGAATGCATCGCATGCACGTTACAAATAGGGCCTGACCTATAGCAGATCAATAAATAGGCTATAACAAACTTTAAACACTGACACATGACAGCAAAATACAGCTGAAGTCAGACGTTTACATACATGTAGGTTAGAGTCATTAAAACTTGTTTTTCAACCACTCCACAAAAATCTTGTTAACAAACTATAGTTTTGGCAAGTCAGTTAACCTTTATTTAACTAGGCAAGTCAGTTAAGAACAAATTCTTATTTTCAATGGCGGCCTAGGAACAGTGGGTTAACTGCCTGTTCAGGGGTAGAACGACAGATTTGTACCTTGACAGCTCGGGGATTTGAACTTGCAACCTTCCGGTTACTAGTTTAATGCTCTAACCACTAGGCTACCTACCCTACTGCATGACAAGTTATTTTTACATCAATTGTTTACAGACAGATTATCTCACTTATATTATAATTCGCTGTATCACAATTCCAGTGGGTCAGAAGTTTACATGCACTAAGTTGACTGTGCCTTTAAACAGCTTGGAAAATTCCAGAAATTGATGTCATGGCTTTAGAAGCTTCAGATAGGCTAATTGACATCATTTGAGTCAATTGGAGGTGTACCTGTGGATGTATTTCAAGGCCTACCTTCAAACTCAGTGCCTCTGCTTGACATCATAGGAAATGCAAAATAAATCAGCCAATACCTCAGAAAAATGTGTAGATTTCCAAATGTCTGAAGGTACCACGTTCATCTGTACAAACAATAGTATGCAAGTATAAACACCATGGGACCACTCAGCCATCATACCACTCAGGGAGGAGACACATTCTGTCTCCTAGAGATGAAAGTACTTTGGTGTGAAAGGTGCAAATCAATACCAGAACAACAGCAAAGGACCTTCTGAAGATGCTGGAGGAAACAGGTACAAAAGTATCTATATCCACAGTAAAACGAGTCCTATATCGACATAACCTGAAAGGCTTCTCATCAAGGAAGAAGCCACTGCTCCAAAACTGCCATAAAAAAGCCAGACTATGGTTTGGAACTGCACATAGGGACAAAGATTGTACTTTTTGGGGAAATGTCCTCTGGTCTGATGAAACAAAAATAGAATTGTTTGGCAATAATGGCAATCATTCTGTTTAGAGGAAAAAGGGGGACGCTTGCAAGCTGAAGGACACCATTCCAACCGTGAAGCACAGGGGGTGGCAGCATCATGTTGTGGAGGTGCTTTGATGCAGGAGGTACTGGTGCACTTCACAAAATATATGGCATCATGAGGCAGGCAAATTACGTGGATATATTGAAGCAACATCTCAATACATCAGTCAGGAAGTTAAAGCTTGGTTGCAAATGGGTCTTCCAAATAGACAATGACCCCAAGCATACTTCCAAACCTATAGAAAATTTGTGGGCAGAACTGAAAAGGTGTGTGCGAGCAAGGAGGCCTACAAACCTGACTCCGTTACACCAGCTCTGTCAGGAGGAATGGACCACAATTTGCCCAACTTACTGTGGGAAGCTTGTGGAAGGCTACCTGAAACGTTTGACCCAAGTTAAACCATTTAAAAGGCAGAGGTAGTCATTTTTCCTCTCGCTCCTACTGAAAACCCAATTGTCCCGGTTGATATATTATCTAATAGATATTTGAAAAACACCTTGAGGATTGATTATAAAAAACGTTTGCCATGTTTCTGTCGATATTATGGATATAATTTGTCGTGACCTCTATTTCCGGTGGATTTCTCAACATAACGTGACCAACAAACGGAGGTATTTTGGGTATAAAAATGTATGGAACAAAAGGAACATTTGCTGTCTAACTGGGTGTCTCGTGAGTGAAAACATCCGAAGATCATCAAAGGTAAACGATTAATTAGATTTATTTTCTGATTTTCGTGACCAAGCTTCCTGCTGCTAGCTGGACATAATGCTATGCTAGGCTATCGATAAACTTACACAAACGCTTGTCTTGCTTTGGCTGTAAAGCATGATTTCAAAATCTGTGATGACAGGGTGATGAACAGCCACACAATTTCACTTGTGATTTCATGAATATGAATATTTTCTAGTAATATTTTTTGACCGTTGCGCTATGCTAATTTGTGTAGTTGATGACAATTCTCCCGGATCCGGGATGGGTAGTTCCATTATTAAATACATTTGGCTAAGGTGTATGTAAACTTCCGACTTCAAATGTAGATGTAGAGGACGTGACAAATAATCTCAAAATGGGGGAATGTTTTGTAGTTGCTCAGGAGGCAAAGGGAAAGTCAGATATTTGGAATAAATGTAACTAGTTGTGAAAAATAATGGAAATCAAGAAAAAGAAGGTAAGGAGCAAGAGCTGTGTAGATCTGTGTGTCAAACAGGTGCTGTGTAGATTACAATATAATTTCCCAGATCGTTTGGAGCAATGTAAACAACAATACTTTAACCGTACCAGAGTCTGTTATAACGTTTTTTTTTTGTTAAGCCTTTATTATAGCAACGACTAAGCTATTTATTCAAGGCTCGCTTTATTTTAAAACTAAAATGCTTGATTGTATTTTAAATCATTAATGACTCGTATGCTGTGTGATGACATGAATGAATGATTTATTGATACAGTAGCCTATAAGACTAAACAGGATGAGACTAAACACTCTGCCTACAGACTAAACACTATAAGACTAAACACTCTGCCTACAGCTCAATGGTGGTTATACAAGGCTGCTATATTAAGCCTACTAATGATAATGACTTTACTTAGGATCATAGCAATAGTAATAATAACAACAAGGAGATAAAGAAAAAGGAGCGTTATTATTGATTATAGACCTATCATATTGTATGATTTTTAAGTAATTAATTAGCATTTTATTGCATGACATAAGTATTTGATCACCTACCAAACAGTAAGAATTCCAGCTCTCACAGACCTGTTCGTTTTTCTTTAAGAAGCCCTCCTGTTCTCCACTCATTACCTGTATTAACTGTACCGGTTTGAACTCGTTACCTGTGTAAAAGACACCTGTCCACACACTCAATCAAACAGACTCCAACCTCTCCACAATGGTCAAGACCAGGGAGCTGTGTAAGGACATCAGGGATAAAAATGTAGACCTGCACAAGGCTGGGATGGGCTACAGGACAATAGGCAAGCAGCTTGGTAAGAAGGCAACAGCTGTTGGCGCAATTATTCGAAAATGGAAGAAGTTCAAGATAACGGTCAGTCACCCTCGGTCTGGGGCTCCATGCAAGATCTCACCTCGTGGGGCATCAATGATCATGAGGAAGGTGAGGGATCAGCCCAGAACTACACGGCAGGACCTGGTCAATGGCCTGAAGAGAGCTGGGACCACAGTCTCAAAGAAAACCATTAGTAACACACTACGCCGTCATGGATTAAAATCCTGCAGCGCACGCAAGGTCCCCCTGCTCAAGTCAGCGCATGTCCAGGCCCGTCTGAAGTTTGCCAATGATCGTCTGGATGATCCAGAAGAGGAATGGGAGAAGGTCATGTGGTCTGATGAGACAAAAATAGAGCTTTTTGGTCTAAACTCCACTCGCCGTGTTTGGAGGAGGAAGAAGGATGAGTACAACATCATTCTTTGGGGATGCTTTTCTGCAAAGGTGACAGGACGACTGCACCGTATTGAGGGGAGGTTGGATGGGGCCATGTATCGCGAGTACTTGGCCAACAATCTCCTTCCCTCAGTAAGAGCATTGAAGATGGGTCGTGGATGGGTCTTCCAGCATGACAACGACCCGAAACACACAGCCAGGGCAACTAAGGAGTGGCTCCGTAAGAAGCATCTCAAGGTCCTGGAGTGGCCTAGCCAGTCTCCAGACCTGAACCCAATAGAAAATCTTTGGAGGGAGCTGAAAAGTCCGTATTGCCCAGCGACACCCCCGAAACCTGAAGGTCTGTATGGAGGAGTGGGCCAAAATCCCTGCTGCAATGTGTGCAAACCTGGTCAAGAGCTACAGGAAACTTATGATCTCTGTAATTGCAAACAAAGGTTTCTGTACCAAATATTAAGTTCTGCAATAAAATGCTAATTAATTACTTAAAAATCATACAATGTGATTTTCTGGATTTTTGTTTTAGATTCAGTCTCTCACAGTTGAAGTGTATCTATGATAAAAAAATTACAGACTTCTACATGCTTTGTAAGTAGGAAAACCTGCAAAATCGGCAGTGTATCAAATACTTGTTCTCCCCACTGTATATTTGCAGAAAAATCCTGGATTCTGCCATAAACATGATCGGTGCTTTGTAAGATGGAGCCATCATCAGAGGCAGTGAAATTTGATCTGTCTAAAGCGTGTTCACTGTGCCTGGTATGAGGTACCACACAAGAACAAAAATAACAGCTCCTATTCCCTCTCTTACCAAGTAGGGCATAGGAGAAACCTCACCACAGATCCCAATTCTGAGGACAAATGTATTTCAGGCCAAGTGGGTAAAAACGCTATTTTTAGTGTTTTGAATTTCAAACTCTTTAAATTGAGGCTGAAGCTTGAAACTCCAGAGTGAATGCGGTAACAGAGTAACGTTTCTGACCCACGTACACTACCAGCCGTCGACACAGCAAAAAGTGAGCTGCTGTGTCCTTGCTGAAAGCACATAGCAAACAAATAAGCACACAAAACATAATGGGGCGGGATATCGATAAGCTTAATTACAAAACACAATTTAAAGACTTCAGCCTCTACTGCTGCTGCCGCTCCTGTTTCTGCCTAAATGTTCTGGCACATAGGGCCCAGAGCAAAGTCCCTGTACACCAAGCAATTCTGCCCATAATTTAATGAAGCGATAATTCTAGCGTTTTATCCTGGATCTGCATTTTTGAACGACGACGGCCTAGAAAAAATCTAATAATATGCACACAGGCATGGTCTGTACAAGTGTGGTAAAAGCTGATTGCTGGAGCAGGGAGCAGATACAATAAGGCAGTTTATTGGACAGCTGTAAATGTTGAGGAAGCCCCCTGAAGATATCCATATCGGTGAAAAGAGCACACCTGAGACTGCCTATAAAAGTTGCCCTACCAATTTAAATAAAAGCTTATGATTTAAACATGTTGTAATCCTTCCTCATTTCCATTAAACAAGATTCAATAACTCAAGGTCAATTTGAAATGAGATTTAACTTCAAAAAATAGATGTGTTCAACTGCTAATAGCTTGTAATAAAACAGGGCTGTGTCTCCATTCTTAGGAGAATGATGTGGTCAATATGGAAACCAGGACATAGGCTATGTTCCATTTAAAGTATGAAACAGATGCAACTTCTCAATGGTGCTCCTTATATCATCATCATCATGGTGAAAGAGATATTACACTACAGAATGTTACACACATATCATCCACACACTAGTCATTCCTGTGTACACGTTTCCTTTTTAATTTCATATACATTGGATGACAACCTTACTATAAAGCAAGAACATTAATCTTGGGTACCAAATGAACGCAGGCCATACAGTGAACCTGTAAATTCACATGAGTCCATGTGTGCTTTTGCTCACACCTGTTTATCATCGCACTGAACATATTTTCCACCGGAGACAGCCATATCAATTCATCACGAAAATAAGTAATCATCAAGGTTTTCACGTGAATCAACTCTGACATAAACAGACTCTTAAGATTTTCACATATCACTGTTCGATTGGCCTTCACCATTCTTTCTGCCCGTCATCCACTTCTGGAACATTCAACGCATGCTAAAACAATCAACACAGAAAAGGTGTATGAGAGCAAGAGATGAACAACAATATTCCCGGTTGGGAATAAATGATCGACACTGACATGACATAATGAATGTGGGAGGGGTAGATTTGGTTCATGATACTATGATGTAATTTGGTCTCTAAATTTGAATCCTTTCCCTCATATGACCTATTAAGCTTTGACAGACAGGAGGCTCTGGCAATGTACAAATCAGAGGCAGCAAATCAAGCCTCACAAGACTCGTCTAAAGGCAGCCTGGTACCAGTTTAGTGCCTTAAAAAAAGGGGTTAAATATGGGTACATTTTTTCCCCAATAATTCCCTGCCATCTCTTAGATCTCTCAGATATAGGACAGACACTTCAAAACAAACAACCAGAGAATTTACTTCGGCATTGTTTTCAGGTGGGAACGTGGTGCTTTAGAATGCTACACCAGACAGGCCACGATGCACTGATCAAAGAGCATGGGCAAGATCCTGCGTAGATTTCCCATCACAGGATTAAAAACCCACAGACAAACACACACACCCGCACATATACAAGCACCCCCCTAGCAAATACATTCTGATGTATGCTAAACTTTATGCACTTCCAAATTGTACATTTAAATTGTACATTTAGGTTCTCCTCCCCAGAGGCACTCACTGCTAAATAAGTGGAATCTCCACTTATCTGAATTGGTAATCCCCATTAATTATGAGTAAACACTACTCACTGTCCATATTAGTTCACCAGTACGCCATTATGCAGCTAATAGTCGATCCAACATGTGCTGCCGAGTGACCACTGCCAAGTTTGTCTACTTTACACACAGTATTTCTTCTCCTTCAAGTGCACCCGCCCTGCAACATTTCATTACAGCACACATTTTCCTAAGTAATTTATTTGGCTGGAATAATGGAAAAACTTAGCTTAGAATAGCATTCCCCTTTCAAAGTCACTGACTTATGTTAAAAAAGTTGGTCAGAAAACTTGAGGGGCCAAGTAAGGCCCACGGGCCACCAGTTGGGGAACCCTTCTTTAGAAGGAACAAAGTTCTGTGGTGCTGCTAATCTTCAGAACAATCACCTGTCAAAAGATAGCAACAGTGGGCATGTCAGAAACCTTGTGGTCTGTGGTGAAAGAACTCTTCCAGTGCCAGTTTGGGGATGGACTGGAGTTCCAGATTGTGTTTTCCATCACCACAGTAGAAGTATGCATGCCTAATTTGAGCTTGGCAGCTGGTGAGACAGGCTTCATTACAATAGAACTCCACAACAGCCAGCTGTTGAAGCTTAATATTCCAGTCATGTCCTCACATACACACACATCACTGAAGCTCTCAACACGTCCACACACACGCACTAACAGGTGGGCAAGGGGGTTGATTCTCTGGCAGGTTACCATAGAAACCAATGAGCTGTGGGCAACTGGTAGGTCAGTGTGGTGGAGGAGAGAACGAAGAGTGGGCAATCTTTTTCATTTATAAAAGTTTTTGTGTCAGGTGCCAGTGGAAGGCGAGGCAGGAGGCGAGGGCCACGTGGGGTAAAGGGGGAAAGGGTTGCCCTCATTAACGGGCCTCCCTGGCAGGGCTGTTCCACTTCCACTGTGCCTCTTCAACTAGGTGTGCGGGATGCGCCAACCATGCAGCAGCAACATGCCGTATCCTTGGAAAAGACAAGTGAGAAAAAGGAGCCGGCGTTGACAATAGGGCTGGTAATAGTCTTACCCCGTTGATATTGTCTCACACTGCTTAAAACTGGCACAAAAATGTATTATTTTCCCTACAGGATACAGGTTAAAGAAGGATTTATAAGCCTTCGGACATGGATTGTGTACAGTATGTGTGCCATTCAGAGGGTGAATGGGCAAGACAAAAGATTTAACTGGGTACGGTAGGTAGTAGGTGCCAGGCGCACCGGTCTGTGTCAAGAACCGCAACAGTGCTGGGTTTTTCACGCTCAACAGTTTCCTGTGTGTATCAAGAATGGTCCACCACCCAAAGGACATCTAGTCAACTTGACACAACTGTGGGAATAATTGGAGTCAACATGGGCCAGCATCCCTGCGGAACAGCTTCGACACCTTGTAGAGTCCATGCCCCGACGAATTGAGGCTGTTCTGAAGGCAAAAGGGGCTTTTCAAAAGGGTCTTTCTATTGCAATTTGTAATAGTAGAATGCACAAGGTGCAATTTTGAAATTGCGTAGTGCATCATCAGTTTTCCTCTTGTTATGTCAGTCAATTAATACCTTAGAGAACCATCTATAACTTGTCAGAAATGTCCAGATCAACTAGCCCACGTCAGCTAAAGATTTTAGCAATGCTTTTAAGCCCATAGATTTGTTGTAATGTTCGACTCGTTCAAATATCACATGAATACACATTAGACATGGCAAAATGTATAGAATTGCAGGAAATTAGTTCAAACCTGTAACATTTTCTCTCCGCCAACAAGAGGGGTGTGAACAGTTTGTCGTGAACAGTGCTTATGTCCATAGAAATAGACGTGGTGGACGGGATTTCCCCGATGCTGGAAGGGGGGCCTGAGTGAAAAAGTTGATCATCGGAAAGAACACTGATCGCGATATAAACGGTCAAGCTCATAAGGCAGCTATGCATTTCTCCACTTGTACACTGTGTGAGTGTAGCTGGCACTATCGCTATACTATTCCATTATAGACAGGATAATGAGGAGGAGAGGCACTATAGCCACAGATACAGCCAGCGATTCCCAACCATCCATCCACTCACATCTCTTAATAATTGCATTCTAGGGCCCTCCTATTATCACCCTCTGAGCTCCCACAATGCAATGCTGTCTGGAGTTTTGTTTTTCCTCTTTTCATTTAACAGGAATAAGTCACCACAATGGAGGGACTGCCACAATTCTGTCTTCGGTGCAATTACTAGGGCGCTCATAACTTTGTGTTATACTTGGCCCATCCAGACTACTTTCAGGCACCGTCAAGCCTGACTAACTGCATCAAAGGCAAGAGCTGGTGGAGAGATAAAGCGCACCAATGGCAATCGCTTTCCCCTGTCAAAGGAGGCCCGCACAATTACAGCATGAGAAATGGAGGGGATCAATGAAGGCGAGGGGGAGCGATGACCATCATGCATTATTGCACCTTAATGAATATGCCAATAAATACAATTGTGAAAATGAGCATTTTCAAACTAAACTAATTGTTATGGATGTGCGCAAGTTCTCTCTGAGGTCAACGAAAATGACCTTTTCAGAAAGGTTTTCACTAAACTTTATAATGCGCACCCACACACACACAGAAAACAGAGTCCACAATACTAAATAAATCGAGGAGATGGAACCTGTGTGTTTCTAATGGCAGATATGTGGTTTAATGAATCAGTAACAGGTCTAAATGGATTATAATACTGTAAAATATAATCCATGTCACTGAAACAACACTTCCTTTAAACAACGGTTGAATATAGCACCTCCTCTGTACCCCTGAAACAATTCCCACCAATGCCTTTGAGGGCTTAAATATCCACTTGTTGTTTAGGAGAAGGCATTTGAACTTTAAACCAGTGATCAGAGGCCAGTTTCACCCAAGGGGAACATAAATCAGAGGGTGAGGGGTTGTTTTTGACCTTATCCCACCATCAGTGCTCTGTGTGTGGATGGCATGTGTCAGTCAGCCACTGGGGCAAAAAGGATAGAGGAGCTACTGGAAAGGGGGCAGAGAGCCAGGGACCCTCGGGGTTCCCCGACACTGACGAGTCACAGTGGACGCATCAGCAACCCAGAGATAAAGAGTCTCTCTGAAGAGAGCCAAAAACTCTTCTCACTTGATGGAGATAGGCTTTCCGCCACGTTGGAGGAGCACAGAGATAAAGGTGATGGCAGTGGGAGGTGGTGGGAAGTGGGGGGTGAGGAGTGGCTGGAGGCACAGCGTTCTGATCTGGGCTGTAGAGAGAGAGGGAGAGATGGGGGTGCCAAGGGAAGAGGCGGGTCGAGTGAGAGCGAAAAGAGACCGATTCATTGTGACATTTCTGTCTGTTTGAATGCACGTCAGGTTTTGATGCAATTTCGGATGAGTTGAGAGGCCCAGGGTTGACCAAGAAACTAACAATCAGATGTAATAAATGAATCCAAGGCTACTGGAGAAAAGAAAAGGAGAGCAAAAATTGTGTAGCACTCGAATGACTAATCTGTCGAGAATGCACTTAAAACTCCTGGGTTGCACAACAACCACAAAATGGGTTGCAAATGAATAACGCAAAAGCAATTGGAGCTAACGATGGCATCCACTTCAGTCATTGAATCAAGTTGAAACCAGCACTTCTCATTTGGGGTCAATGCCCTTGTCTCATTAACATGCCTAATAGTCATTATGCCGGCTTTGGGAAGCAGCGATTATAAACGGCAAATTGTTCTCCCCCCATCCCCCCTTCTTTCTAGTGCACATCATTGACATATCATTACCACACGTGCAATGACAATATTGTCCTTCAAAGCATCAAAAAAAGTTCTGGGTGACCAACATTTCAGGGATCCAAATGTATGCTTCCTCTCGTCCTAATTAAGACACGTATTTCCTCTCTCTCGCTCTCTCACAATATCTTTTAATAAGTCCTCTCCTCCCAAATTACTGCCTCCGTAATATTAGCATTAATGATCATGATTTCTGCAGTTTTCCCTCTCCACTCAATGGAAGTGTGTCTTCCTTCCACTGACACGAGTCTGGGGATCCTGTGGGATTCTAATTGCAGAGAGTTGGGGAGATTTAGGTGGTTGAACTCAGACACTGGCGCTAGTTAGCGACGTCAAGCTCTGTCTGTGTGAGGTATGGTTCTGTCAATAACACAGCACTAGCACATTTTCCCACAGCAGTTTAAATAATAAATTACTTAAACAAATGAACCTAAGTGTTGTTTTCTTCTTCAACAGTACAACAACCCCGGCTTCAAACTCAGAGTTTAGGTGAGCGCTTAGCATTTCCTGCTAGCTTGATAGTGTGGTTTATGTAGCCGAGGCAAGGGGAGCTTTTCCTCCTTCCTGATAACTCAAGATATAGATAATGACATTGTGAGAATAGTTAATTAACACAGTACCACAGAGATGGTTTGTGTGGATAAAGATGTGGAGGGGGAGAAGCTGTGGAACCAGATTAATAGGGAATTCTCGGTATGGGGCCCACACATAGGGGGCCATAATTAGGGTTAATTGACTCGTTATTGAAAGTCATTGAGACTGGTGGCCAGAATGCCAAGATTGAGAAAAAGGATAATCCAAAGCAGGTTTCCCCTGAAGGTTGCTTAAAATAATCTGTTTTTCCCCCTCCCCTCTCCCTGGGCCCCCTCGGCCATTTTTCAACCTGCGCTCTACATGGCATTCTACATAGGAAGCGATTTGGAGCTTAACCTGAATTTTTAGAAATGTTTTGTTGTTGCCCTTTTTCTCCCCAATTTCGTGGTTTCTCCCCAATTTCATCCAGCTGTTGATCTTCACAAGACAACTGAGTAGCATTGCATTGGCTACAAATTAGTTTATAGTTTCCGCCGCACACAGACAGGGTAACAGAATCTCCTCTTCAAATCATAAATGTTTTGATTGAAGTGTTAATCATCCCAAATTGGTTAACAATAACCAGAATATAGAGACTGGCTTTCAACTCTGCGTCTTTCAATACAACAAGAATTAGCATTCCAACATGGGGCAGAACGAGACCAACTAATGACCTGAAGCTTCTTGTAGTTGGCTCAATCGACAAAGTTACATTTTACTTCCTGGAAGCCCTCAGACTAAAGCTGATTGTTCCTTTTGATGAGAGGACTATAAAATCGGGCCTTTAAGTTTTGTACTTGTTACAGCCAAGAGAGTGATGGTACAGGCGGTAATCCAGACAAAGTGGCAGTGAACAAGTGAAGGACTCTGGCATTACACAGGCTTAGGGCTGACACGTCTCCTACAGCTTGATTAGGACCTGACAGCCAAGGGCCGTCTGGAAGCTTGCAGAGAAGTATGCCAAGCACTATGTACAGAATGCTGCTAGCCCACCCACTCCGATATGTTGAAGGCCTACTTTCTGAATTGCGTTTGAAACATTGAAGACACAGTATAACCCTACAGTAGCTAACAAACAAAAAATGCTCTGTGCTGGGTTAGTGGAGCAGCCTTCAGAAAGTCTTCACACGCCTTGACATTTACAAATTAATAAAGAATTAAAAGGCTGAAATATCTTGAGTCAATAATTATTCAACCCCTTTGTTACGGCAAGCCTAAATAAGTTTAGCAGTAAATATTTGCTTAACAAGACACTTAAGAAGTTGCATGAACTCCGTGTGCAATAATAGGGTTTAACATTATTTTTTATTGTCGTCACAAACCTTATCTCTGTACCCCACACATAAAATTATCTGTAAGGTTCCTCAGTCGAACAGTGAATTTCAAAACAGATTCAACCAAAGACCAGGGAGGTTTAGTAATACGACCAGTAATACTACCACTCTCCATATTTTTAAGCATAGTGGTGGATGCATCTTGTTATGGGTAAGCTTGTAATCGTACAGGACTGGGGAGTTTTTCAGGATAAAAAATAAACGAGTGGAGCTAAGCACAGGCACAATCCTAGAGGAAATCCTGGTTCAGTCCACTTCCACCAGACACTGGGAGATGAATTCACCTTTCAGCAGGACAATAACCTAAAACACAAGGCCAAATCTACACTGGAGATGCTTACCAAGAAGACAGTGAATGTTCCTGAAAATCAATGGCAAGACCTGAAAATGGTTGTCTAGCAATGATCAACAACCAATTTGACAGACCTTGAAGAATTTTGTGCATGGAAATATCTCAACCTAGAACCCAAACTATTGCCCCGTGGGCCTCTGGTCAGGGGTCTCTCACCTTGTAATGGGTGGAAAGCATGTGAGGGGAATACCATATGTCAAGGTCAGCTGAGAGAAAAAATGAAACTCCACTCAAGACGAAGCCATGAGGGATTGCTACGTGCTTATCTTAAAGGTCCCCATATCCATGGAGGAAACTCCCAAGGAGACAAGGAAAAACACATTTGGAGACATATTTATTATGATGGGTGGTATGTACAGGGGAAAATGGTGACAGGACCTGAATCCTAAGCGCTGTATAAACTTGGGGTTGGGCCAAAGCGACTAGCAAAGCCATCAGTTTCTCTTTTCCCCTCGTGTGACGAGGCATTAGGCTCCTGAAGTAGCCTCAACTCCACAATCTTCATATCTCTTTCTAAATTATAGTATGCGCATTGTAGACATACTGTGCAAGTTTCATCTTCACAGCCATTGTAAAAAATACCAACGACTGAAATGAGCTTAATTTTTTTGTCTGACATTAAAAAACATTCAATGAATTTCTAAAATGTATGTCGGCCAGGAAGGCTTTTACCTAGGTATTATGTTAACAAAATAAACATATATTCCAAAATCTACTGGGAAAAAGGGAAAAGACCCACCTTTAAAAATGATCAGTGCTAAAACCCCACTAAAACCCAACAAGTCTGTCTCCTTAAATTAAGTCACACAGAATCCGTTACCTTATCGATGCCCAGCTAATTAAAAAGACTCCTGCACCAGTGCACATCTTTTGATGTTGGCCAGCTTATCGAATACTGATGCCCCTCTCCTCCGTAGGGCTTTACGGATCCAAATCAGAGCCCAATGGAGATTCAAACCAAAGCCTGATATAGCCTACTCAAACTCAATTTCACATGTTTTTTTTGCCTTAGTCTGAAGACATGGACAAATGGACTGTAGGTACAGCATCTGCTTCTTAAACCTAGAATGATATACTAATGCATTGGACCTAACACAGTTAACTAAATGTAAAGGAAAAGCATCAGCTAACTCTTCCAGTGATCCTCAAACATGCATTGCAAATAGTGAAGCTTCCATTCTTTAAACTGTTCATGCATTAACAATTGACTGATGGTAAATGCTGGCGTTCATCTGGTTTGACATGAGGTCACTGACTTTTAACAGAGGACCAATGTCAAAGCCTTATTCAATACAAGGGCACTTAACAGATGCAATGTATGCTAGAACAGGTTGTTGGGTCTAAGTGTTTTAACAATGGCCTAGGTGGAACAAAATGCAGGACAGAAGGCGATCCAAGAGCCTGAGAACACGGCCATGCCGAGCAACAGGGGAGGGGGGAGTCTGGTGACGCCAGCAACTCTGAAGTGACTGTTCACTTTGAAAAAGAGTCTCTGAATGTCCTGTAAGGGTGAAATCAGAAAGAAACATGCCATTGTGAAAGTCAATTATGGCTCTTGGTTAAACATGTTTTGCAGTGACCCCTTTATTTTATAACTTCCAAGAGATGTTAATCAATGGGTAAATATCATTGCTTCCAACACCACTGTGGCTCACTACATGCCCCAACTTGCCATACCAAACATTTCAAGAAAGAAAACTAGAGACGGTGTACATGGTGAACTTGAGATGGCACCTTGAATTGCTGATGTAAGAGCTGCAGGCCATCCATATGACCCTAACTGAGGTACTCTGGTCCTGGAGTTCAATGGTGTCAGCATTCGGAATGTCACCTCATCAGTAACACTGCCCAGAGTGTGTGCATGTCCCCTCTGTCTTTTTCCCTGCACTTTCTCTTTCACTCTCACCAATTCTCTCTCTTTCGCATTCTCTCTCTGTAACAGGGTAAGCCGGTACAAAGTGTCTGTGTGAGTGAACAAAATCTCAGGCCTGCACTCTAATTAACTAATGAACAAATGGACTCCCACCCCCCCTCCCTGGTTGGCTGGACATGCCCTGTACCCTTATTAGAATTCCATGTTCAAACCAGGGACACAGAGTTCCCCACAGTCACAGCCTTTCGTTCCTGTGACCGTTATGCCCGGCAGAGGTTGAGTTTGGCCAGGCTGGCACCTCCTGGGGCTTGTTCCTTAGGAGATTTATTTGCCTCCAAGAGAGCACATTATAGATGCGTAATTTAATATGTTTTGAATGTTTATGTAAATCTTGCTAAGGGCCAAGAATAGTCCCATAATCATGTTTGTAGTTAAACCCTCCATCTGTCTATTTGACCAAGATGAGACCATTTCTTTCCTCTGCAGCCACATCACATGCTTGAGTGTGGACTTGAGAGAAGAAGTATGTTATGAGAATCAACCAAATGTAAGTGCATCTGGCTGACTTGAGCTGGCTTTCTGTGTGTTTCAGGGGAGCAATGATAACCCATGAAAGGCCCAATGAAGCACTTTTTATATCAATATCAAATCATTTGTGCGTAACAATTAAGTACCTTACCATAATAGATTTCCATTCAAATTCTAGGACTGTCTGGGAGTGGTCTGTGTGGGGAGGGGAATACCAACAAACAAAAAAACTTATTGGCAGAAGTTTTGGAACTCACATTGTTATTGTCCTATTAAAAAGGTCCAGTGCAGTCCAAAGTATTGGTTTTCTGTGTTTTATATCATATTGTACTATAGCTGATGGAACTTACACTGGAAAAATTTTATCAGTGTTATTCCCTAATACAATCTTTAACCGGATCTTCCGGATCTTCTTCAATCAGCCTGATTGCATGGGCAGGAGTTTTGGCTTGCCTGGTAACATCACCAAGTGGTAAATTGGTTAATAGACCAATAACAAAAAGGGTTCCAAACCTCTGCCAATAACAGGTAGTTGAGTTTCCCCCTCCCCACTCAGACCACTCCGAGTCCTAACAAAATTCTTGATTGAGAAATATTTTTTTTAATATAAAAACGTATTAAAGGTAATTAATCAGAAATTAATTGATATAAAAAAACAGCTACATTGGGCCTTTAACAAATTTACCACATGGGGATATCATGGAAAGACAAAACCTCCGCCCATGCAAACGTACTGATTAGAAGGTCTTGTGTAGATTGTATTTTCAACCAGCAACTTTTAGTGTTAGTTCATCAGCTGTTGTACAATACGATATTAATATTTTTATTGCACTGGGACTTTAAGTATCTTCCAAATCTTTGTGCCTAGGCCTTTGTGTTCCACCAGGAATATAACATGAGTGAGACAAATTACGCTAATACAAAAGTGTGAACTGGTAGCACCACTTTGGCCTGAGTGTTTACAGATTCACATGCAAGGATACCTCTCGGTTAAAATGTTTCCAAGCGTGATAAGAGGCTGGGGGAGACACTGTTGTGTTATCCTTCATGGGCTAGCAATCTCATCCAAATGTTGACAGTGGCTAAATGATCTGAGCGGCTGTCTCGGCAGCGAGTGGCTAAGGTAAACTCGCTGCAATTGAGGAAGTTGTGCTGTGAGTGCAAGGCCTGCATAAAAGAAGCTCAATTAACAGTTTGTCATCACGAGCCCTTCAAGAGGGTATCTATTGCAGCCCAGCACAGCGTGAACATGGAAGTAGCACCAGAGCATGGCTAGTTCTTTGAAGAAAACCTCTTCCCTTCACATGTGAACCAAAGCATCCCTAGATACAGAGGCAACTCTTCTGTCAGAAACTGAGAGTTCTACTTTGACATAATCGATTTGGAGATCTGCAGGCAACCTTATGCACAGTTTTGCTGACACAAGGTACCACGGGATAATGTTTTTCTGTAATGTCCTGGAGAACTGCCATTTGAAAGTCGATTCTATCCAAACCATTAATACCAATGTGGTAACCTGTAATTCCAATACAAAACCTGGGCGGTGCGGTGAATTGACTCTTCCGTATGAGCATTCTATCAATGGGGGAATAATCAGAGAGTTCATGAAGGAGGGGCAGGGGGGGGGGGATAAACTGTAAGAAGGGTCTTTATCTATTCATCTTCTCTCTCCCAGGCAGGAAAGCCCTCCTCGGGAGAAGATTTCTCCATTATCAGCCCGATAGATCCATGTGCCGATGGCCTCCTCTTTAAGGTTGACCTTTCGGGTCTAGGAGCCTTTTTCTCTTTCCTTTGTTGCCTAGCAATATGCCATACAGTGCGATGGTTGCTGTGCGTGAGGGGTATGTCAAATTGAGTATTGATGGGAGGTATCTCAAAGATAGGGGGGGGTTAGAAATAGAGGATTGCGCCTACTTCTCTCCAAGGAGAATTATGAAACCAGCTCCAGGACTAATCTCCTCAAGTCTCTGATGTGTTCATTAGCCATAGAAAATGACTTTAGTTTTGAAAAATGGGAGCTGCTCAAGCTAGCTCTTATAGACGGTGCCAAATTTGTCCTGCTACCCCCGGAGGAAGCCCAGACTTTGATTCCCTATTAGCACCAGCTACCTGTTCTGCTTGGCAGAGGAATAACACTTGGCCTATGTCCAGCAGACAGGGGTCTGCAATAGTAGGCTCACTGCAAAGACTCAAACAGTGACAGCATACACTGTCTGAGGTAACTCTTGCTTTGTCCTGCAACGATCCATTGTTTAGACATAAAACAAACTTAAACTATTTGGTTTCACTAAAATACCGTTCTAACGTTAGAGGCATAGCCAATATCTCTAGGAACAATACTTACGATTTGTCGGCTTGAACGTGTCCTTCACTGTCAAATAATAATTTTAAACACGTTTTTAATCCAGGGTCTCCCTTGTTCTGCCTGTAGAAGTGGGTGATTGCGTGGTAGCCTACTTTCACGTGACTGCTTGCTCTAGAATGGACCTTAATTGGTGGAACCGAATAGTTTATATTTGGTTGATTAAGGATGCCAGGCTTCAGAAGCTTCCGCAATGAGTCTAAACAATGGCTCGTTGCAGGATGAAGCAAAGGTAACTCTAAATCCAAGTAAATCTCTTCAACATTTTTTCTCACACCATTCTTCAAAAGATACCAAAGACGCTTCGGCAAGATGTTCTATATCGCTCACACACAAACTTGACTTAAGAGTGCGGGTGCATTCCAATTAATCCCTCTATGGACATAGCACTGCGAGAATAATGTTATGGAGAACCCATAACCAATGTGTGTGGAATGGCTCGCAGCAAATCTGATGGGAACCCATCCTGGTTGATTGAGATAGCACAAAGCTCTTTGGATCATTACAATTTCCCTTCTCAATCCTCACACACTGACCATGAACTTATAGCACAAGGTCTTTGTACGTTAAGACCAAACAGAGATACTTTAGTCCCAAGGAACACTTGGCTGTTGAGTTAGTATTTCTTACACAGTCAATGTGTCTTTCAGAAGGCTGGCCAAGAAAATAGGAACTTGTCTCTTATTGAATGATACTGGAGGCCTATCGCTGTGCTGGTCTATGATACCAATCCCCTTAGAGAAAATATATTCTTTAGCGGCAGAGACATTGTCAATATCACGCACAAACAGCTGCAACTTGGTTATCCCTCAGCTGTGAGAAACCATCTTAATCCGTCTCCCGTCTATGTCTTTCTCTGTCGCGCCTAGATGCAAGAGAACATTTGCATACTCATAAAAAGCCAGTAATCAAGCTAACTACTGTAAGACAGCAGCAACTGTAAGACATGCCCATGCTTTGACATGCATTCAGTTAGTAAAAAGCTGGAAATCAAGAAAACTAGAAAACAAGTACAAGAAAAATCAAGAGAACCCAGAATTGAAGAGATGTGTCCGTGCTTTGTGCTGTGAAATTAACCAGAACATTTGGAATTCAGGGACAATGGATAATAATGGATACTCAGCCATTTACATTACATTTTAGTCATTTAGCCAGAGTGACTTACAGTAGTGAGTGCATTTCGTACTTTATAATACTTTTTCAAATCAGGTTGAGAAGGGGGGTTGTTGATCGGAAACAAAGGATTTCCGATGGGTACGCTTTACGCAAAGGTGAGATCTGGTGTTTTGGTGCAACGTGATGCAGCTGTGTTGATGTTTATCAGATGCATTCAGCCAAATCTCCATGTAAAGGAAATCTATGGCATTGAGAGTTTGTTTTGAATGTGTATGAGCATTAACCTAGATGTGGCTATGTGGCAGCATCACTCGTGATTGATATGGATAAAGAGTGACAGATTTAACTGCTGTGACACTCTCGTCTGCACACGATGCCACAGACTAGAGGATGAGTCCATGAGTCAAAACAAAAGCACTTTGCGCCTGTCAAGAGACACTACCTCATAACGACATTAACCAAACAACAGATCTTCCTCCCTCGTTGTATTATGAGTCACACAGGTGTCATACAATTACACCCCGGTGACATTTACAACCTAAATGAATTCATGCCAGGGTAATTCATAGGGTTTCTAAGACTTCCAGTACCTAGTGAGCTCTGATGGCATTTTTGGGGGCAGGGCAGGGATGAATTAAGAGAGAGCAGTTAAATGCCACCGAGTGACTATCTAGATTTCTTATTTTCTTTTTGGTGAAAGATTTGTGGCGGTGCTTCTTCGATGGCCGGTCTCTTAGTGAGTTGCACCTCCTCCGCTGTGCTCTCTGCTGTGATTTGTAGGACCATTCCTAAAAATGATTGCCTCCGCCAGCCAGGCCCCCGTGTCATCAATCAGCGCCTGTGGATGTGGGGAGCTGGCGTTTTTGGCAGCTCTCCATGTCATTAAATCACCCCAGAGCCCGGTGTGACGTTGTGATGGCGTAATGGTGTGCTGAGAGAGAGATGACGCTGTAGGTGTGTGCCATGTTTTCTTAAGGGACCCACTAAGGCCCGCTAAAAAACTACTGCTGTCCTGGGGAGCTCATTCTAGATGTTCCTGGAACTGGTTAAGAAAAAATTATCAAGAGGAGAATGTGGGCTTTGTCCAGACTATGGTCCCTGAGGAAGTAATGCGAATTAGAAGAAAAAAAACACATCAACATTAAATTGTTTGGATATAACAACATTGTTTCTGGCTACACAAGAACCAAATGACAAGTTGCCAATGGTAGCTAATTTGAGAAGTTGAATGATTTTAATCGAGGGGTTTCCTTAGGCAGGTAGTATTGGCCTCCTAAAAGCTAAGCTGGCACTATACTAACATTAGGAACAACGATTTGTGCTACTCCTCCTCAAACTGCTTTATGAATGAGATTGTCCAAGCTTATTTTAAAGCGAGTGGCAAAAGAAAATCAAAATGGATCCTCGCTGCACTAGCCAAGGCTGAACCCCCGTCGGTTGCTCCTTTTGATTTTCATCAGGAGAATCAGAATATTGCTGTGGTGTAATTTCGGGCACATTCAGAGCAAAACAATTTAAATTCAGATGAACACATTACTGCCGACCAGGAGACCAAGGCACAAATGAAAATACATATTTTTTGATCATTACAGTAATGGGAGGGATAAGCCAAAAATATTAACACTATAGCATATCTACCAATAGCTTTTTCCAAAGCACAGTGAAGCAGAAACAACAGTTACTCACTAATATAACTAAAAGTAAGGTATTGGCCTAAAACATAATCCAATATCACTATTGAGTATCACCTTTCCTGGAAACTGCAATATGAGTGAGTGAGAGAGAGAAAGAGAAAGAAAGAGACTATAGATGGGTTGGTTGTTAAGCAACAAAACTGATGCATGTGCAATTTTGGGGGAAAACAGACATGGTTTGCTTAGATTGTTAAAAACATGTAAACTATATTTTGTATCCAAATGTTTATTGAAAAACCAAATGAGCATGTGTTGTCTCTCAAATACATTGTTACTGTTGTTGGTTAGCTAGCTAGCAATTTTTTTTGCCATATTGGCGTGAAAGTGACATCAGTCAGAACAAGAAATGAAGAACAAGATAAAACAAATCACCTACGATTCCCATATTGCAGCTTCTTGTCATTGTTGCTAGCTATCTGACCATTCAGATTCATAACACCACACAGCCTTCTGCCCCATCGATGAGGGTGCATCATTTTCGTCATGTTGTCAGGCAACCCGTCTATTAGCCATTCATTCCGCAGCAACCTGCAGTAATGGGTTTGCACTAGTCTGAACATTATAGCCTTCAATAGTACTACAGTAGTTTAGGGGACTAAATTAGCTCCACTAACACAGTAGTAATGTGTGCAATAGCCTGTTAAGTCATGTAGAGCTGCTCTGACTCTGATTGCCTGGCACAGTTTCATGACGGTGGCAAGCCATGTCAACTTGATTAGCAAAGATAACATCTTTCATTGATTTGTTGCTGAGACACAACCATGTATTGTTATTAATGTCATGTTTTCTCCCTGACTGTCTGTCTTAAAGTGTACAGTACTTGCTAACACACACAAGAGAGGGGTAAAAGCTTGATGGATAAATCACTAATCATTACTATGCTAATAATAATTCCTAGATCTACATCGCACATAATTCCTAGATCAACATGCTTGGAGCCCCCCCTTTCTTCAAATGAATAAGTCTAAATTTGAAAGTGCATTTATAGAATAGGCTACCTTCCCACTAGAGCTCTACTACCCGACATTATACATTGGGTTAGGGCCAGCCTGTTTTTCATCATTAACTAGGGTACGGGCAGGGCTCAGGTATCACTAAATTAATCACTAACATTTTAAGGCTGTGCCATTTCCTTGTGCTCTGCTGCACAGTACAGTCATATCTGACTAAGATTCATAACATGGTGTAGAAGTGCTTCAACCTCGTCAAATAGAAGACGAGATTATTTCACAGAAAATAATTTTCATTGAGTTTAGTGATGAAAAGTAGCTAATATCAACTAACTGCTCTCTCATGTCTCTTCATTGAGCAGAGCAGCCCAAGCGGAGCTGTTGCTATGGATACTCTCAGAGCCGTCATGAACAGAGCGATCTGCGCAAAGGGAGCGAGTGACAGACAGAGGAGCAGCTAATGGATTTACTAACGGATACTCTCAGAGCCGTCATGAACAGAGCGATCTTCACAAAGGGAGCAAGTGACAGACAGAGGAGCAGCTAATGGATTTACTAACAGAGGAAGTTATTTCTTATTTCAGGTTTCAGGCCTTAAATCTGTCAGAGGCAAATCGGGCCCTGGTAGGACCTGAACATCACGGGCATGTGTGGTGCTCGAGCTTAAAATTAATGCCCGTGCAGTGCTCTACTCCCCATCTGCACAATCCTCTTTTGCAGATAGAATCTACATTGGAGTGGGAGTAATTATTTTGGGTGGATTAGTGTAACAGCCAAGCACCAACTTTTGCATTTAACGAGGTCAGTTGTGGGCTGCCATGTGTCTTGTATCGTGTAGAGATCCCCCTCTCAAATCTGTGCCTCCAGGTCCACGAAATAACAATTTTGTCACATCCTGACCTTAGTTCCTTATCTCTGTTTAAGTTTGGTCAGGGCGTGAGTTGGGGTGGGCATTCTATGTTTTTGTTATAGGTTTTGTATTTCTGTGTTTGGCCTTGTATGGTTCCCAATCAGAGGCAGCTGTCGATCGTTGTCTCTGATTGAGAACCATACTTAGGTAGCCTGTTATCCCACTATGATTTGTGGGTAGTTATTTTCTGTTTAGTGTTTTTGTTGCACCTTGCAGAACTGTTCATTCGTCGGTTTGTTGTTTTTGTTCCAGTATTCATCTATATAAAAATCATTAGGAATACGTACCACGCTGCACTTTGGTCCTCTTCTCCTTCCACCAACGAAAATCGTTACACATTTAGAAAATAAAGACAGCAGTTCATCCGACCTTAAGGCTCGGATTAGAGTATACTGTACTATAGATATTCTTGAGGCCTGTACATTTATGAGGGAACATTAGATGGCTAAAACAAGTGTATTTACAACTATAAAGTTACTTCAGTATTTGATCAAAGTAACAACAACATAGCTCATTGTCAAAGTATTTTTATCTGTCATACCCAATCTTTCCATAATATTTGGGGTATGTTAAACCAAAAAACAAAAGTGAGATTAGAAGTCTAGATTAAACATACACGATAACATTATTTTCCTCACTGTGTCATCTGTCTTTTTCTGAGATGGCGGGCATCCTCCTGACCTCAGGGACAGGATGTAGGGAAGACTGGGGGCAATTGTAACAGTTTTGTCTTTTAGGGCATACACTACACAATTCTAAAATAGTAACAACTTGGACGTGCTCACATTTCCCGATTTCTTTGTCGCAAATCTTTAATTCTGTCCATCCTCAACCCCAGGACGTGGGGTGCTCACATTAGACGATGATTCCCTAGTTGATCCTGCCCTGTGTTTCTCGGTTGACAAAAAGTGTAACAATTGCCCCTGGTCTCCCCTACATCCTGTCCCGCCGTCTCAGACAAAGACAAAATGACTCTATTCTCCTTACAATGTTATTCACCAATCTGTCTTCCATCACCTGGTCCACACAGTGCATGTTGTTGTAGCTTTTCTCTTAGCCATCTTTGTTTTGGTCTCACATGAGTGCTCATTGGCTATTGGCAGTAGTCCTTGCCAAATCACATCATAGCAATGCTCATACTACAAGATGCACAACCAACATTTCTGACCTGTCAGAGAATTATTGGTACATTCGACAGGGGTCTGGAGAACGGAATAGCCATCACTGGTACGGCCTTGACCCGCTCAAACAACGCAAGCCTGATGTACTAATCCTGGCACAAATTATAAGGATTTCACCCCGATCATGAAAATTAATCTGGGACAGCAAACTCGTGGCGAAATCGGGTAGTGTATGACTGGCATTACTTGATTTCTCAGAGACCACTTGCACTAAGCCATTACATTTTTTTTTATAAGAAAAATAGATATGTCTCCTAATCATTGATACCATTTATAGGTCTTTACATAAGACTGTTTGATCACAATATTGATTTGAATCAACCAGGGGCAATTATAACAGTAGCTGGGGTCAAATATAACACCTACAAAATAAACCATAAACTGAAAAAACATTCAAGTTTATCACAGTGGCGTGTGAAAGTATTCACCCCCTTGGCATTTATCCTCTTTTGTTGCCTTACACCCTGGAATTAAAATAGATTTTGGGGGGCTTTATATCATTTAATTACCAACCACAAAGCCAACCACTTTGAAGATGCAAAATATTTTTTCTTGTGAAACAAACAAGAAATAAGACAAAAAAACTTGAGCGTGCATAACTATTCACCCCCCTCCCCCCCCAAAGTCAATACTTTGTAGAGCCACCTTTTGCAGCAATTACAGCTGCAAGTCTTTTGGGATATGTCTCTATAAGCTTGGCACATCTAGCTACTGGGATGTTTGCTCATTCTTCAAGGCAAAACTGCTGCAGCTCCTTCAAGTTGGATGGGTTGCACTGGTGTACAGCAATCTTTAAGTCATACCACAGATTCTCAATTGGATTGAGGCCTGGGCTTTGACTAGGCCATTCCAAGGCATTTAACTGTTTCCCCTTAAACCACTCGAGTGTTGCTTTAGCAGTATGCTTAGGGTCATTGTCCTACCTAGAAGGTGAACCTCTGTCCCATTCTGAAATCTCTTGACGACAAACAGGTTTCCCTCAAGAATTTCCCTGTATTTAGCACCGTCATTCTTTCCTTCAATTCTTACCAGTTTCCCAGTTCCTGCCGATGAAAAACATCTCCACAGCATGATGCTGCCACCACCATGCTCCTTCAGGGTTATCTTTGGTCTCTTTGTTGCCTCTCTGATTAATGCCCTCCTTGCCTGGTCCGTGAGTTTTGGTGGGCGGCCCTCTCTTGGCAGGTTTGTTATGGTGCCATATCCTTTCTATTGTTTAATAATGGATTTAAATGGTGCTCCGTGGGATGTTCAAAGTTTTGGATATTTTTTTATAACCCAACCCTGATCTGTACTTCTCCACAACTTTGTCCCTGACCTGTTTGGAGAGCTCCTTGGTCCTCATGGTGCCGGTTGCTTGGTGGTGCCCCTTGCTTAGTTGTGTTGCAGACTCTGGGGCCTTTCAGCACAGGTGTATATATACTGAGATCATGTGACAGATCAAGTGACACTTAAATAAAGTCCACCTGTGTGCAATCTAACTAATTATGTGACTTCTGAAGGTAATTGGTTGCACCAGATCTTATTTAGGAGCTTCATAGCAAAGGGTGAATACATACAGTATACATGCACCACTTTTCAGTTTTTTTGTAATTTTTAAGTAAGTAATTTTTTTCATTTCACCAATTTGGACTATTTTGTGTATGTCTATTACATGAAATCCAAATAAAAATCTATTTAAAATTACAGGTTGTAATGCAACAAAGTAGGAAAAACGCCAAGGCGGATGAATACTTTTGCAAGGCACTGTAATTATCATAGACAGCATTCTGGATCATTGCTACTCTAACTTCCATGATGCATTCAAAGCCCTCCCTCACCCTCATTTAGGCAAATCTGACCACGACTCCATTTTGTTGCTTCCAGCCTAGTGACAGAAACTACAACAGGAAATGCCCATGCTCAGGTCTGCTCAACGTTGGTCCGACCAATCGGATTCCACACTTCAAGATTGCTTTGATCATGTGGATTGGGATATGTTCCAGATAGCCTCAGACAACAACATTGATGTATATGCTGATTCGGTGAGCGAGTTTATTAGCAAGTGCATCGGTGGTGATGTACCCACGGTTACTATTAAAACCTTCCCCAACCAGAAACCGTGGATTAGTGGCAGCATTCGCGCAAAACTGAAAGCGCGAACCACTGCTTTTAATCATGGCAAGGCGACCAGAAACATGACTGAATACAAACAGTGTGGCTATTCCCTCCGCAAGGCAATCCAACAAGCTAAGCGTCAGTATAGAAACAAAGTAGAGTCGCAATTCAACGGCTCAGACACGGGACATGTGTGGCAGGGTCTACAGTCAATCACGGATTACACAAAGAAAACCAGCCCCGTCGCAGACACGGACGTCATTCTCCCAGACAAATTCAAAAACTTCTTTGTGCGCTTTGAGGACAATACAGTGCCACTGACTCGGCCCGCTACCAAAACCTGCGGGCTCTCCTTCACCGCGGCCAACGTGAGTAAAACATTTAAATGTGTTAACCCTCGCAAGGCTGCAGGCCTAGACGGCATCCCCAGCCGCGTCCTCAGAGCATGCGCAGACCAGCTGGCTGGTGTGTTTACGGCATGCGTCAAGAGGGCCACCATTGTTCCTGTTCCCAAGAAAGCTAAGGTAACTGAGCTAAATGACTATCACACGGTAGCACTCCCTTCCGTCATCATGAAGTGCTTTAAGTTAAGAGACTAGTCAAGAGACGAGTTGGAGACCACTCCAATTTTCTTAATGCCCCAATAAGTTCACAGACGACGCAAACGCAATCCCACTGCACACTGCCCTAACCCATCTGGACAAGAGGAATATCTATGTAAGAATGCTGTTCATCGATTACAGCTCAGCATTTAACACCATAGTACCCTCCAAACTCGTCATTAAGCTCGAGTCCCTGGGTTCTCGACCCCACTCTGTGCAACTGGGTCCTGGACATTCTGACGGGCCGCCCCCAGGTGTTGAGGGTAGGAAACAACATCTCCACCTTGCTGATCCTTAACACTGGGGCCCCACAAGGATGCGTGCTCACAAGGGTGCGTGCTTCTATACCCCTGTTGACCCATGACTGCGTGGCTATGCACACCTCCAACTCAATCATCAAGTTTGCAGACGACACTACGGTGGTAGGCTTGATTACCAACAATGACGAGATGGCCTACAGGGAGGAGGTGAGGGCCCTCGGAGTGTGGTGACAGGAAAATAACCTCACAATCAACATCAACAAAACAAAGGAGATGATTGTGGACTTCAGGAAACAGCAGAGGGAGCACCCCTCTATCCACATCGACGGGACACTAGTGGAGAAGGTGGAAAGTTTTAAGATCCTCAGCGTACATATCACGGACAAACTGAAATGGTCCACCCTCACAGACAGCGCCTCTTCAACCTCCGGAGGCTGAAGAAATTTGGCTTGTCACCGAAAACACTCAAACTTTTACAGATGAACAATTGAGAGCATCCTGTCGGGCTGTATCGTATCGTATCGTATGGTACAGCAACTGCTCAGCTCACAACCGTGAGGCTCTCCAGAGGGTAGTGAGGTCTGCACAACACATCACCGGGGGCAAACTACCTGCCCTCCAGGACACCTACACCACCCGATGTTACAGGAAGGCCAAAAAGATCATGAAGGGCAAGAACCATCCGAGCCACTGCCTGTTCACCCCGCTATCATCCAGAAGGCGAGATCAGTACAGGTGCATCAAAGCTGGGACCGAGAGACTGAAAAACAGCTTCTATCTCAAGGCCATCAGACTGTTAAAACAGTCATCACTAACATTGAGTGGCTGCTGCCAACATACTGACTCAACTCCAGCCACTTTAATAATGGAAAAATTGATGTAAAAAACATATCACTAGCCACTTTGAACAATGCTACTTAATATAATGTTTTCATACCCTACATTACTCATCTCATACGTATATACTGTACTCTATACCATCTACTGCATCTTGCCTATGCCGCACGGCCATCGCTCATCCATATATTTATATGTACATATTATTATTCATTCCTTTTCACTTGTGTGTATAAGGTAGTTGTTGTGAAATTGTTAGATTACTGCACGGTCGGAACTAGAAGCACAAGCATTTCGCTACACTCGTATTAACATCTGCTAACCATGTCTATGTGACCAATAAAATTTGATTTGAGACATATGTACTGATTTTGTAAGAAATATACAAATAAGTAACCTATTTTTACACTAACACTTGTTTGTGCATGTCCATTTGGTTCCTTTCATAATATCTTGAATAGTCTGACGATGTCCAGATTATATATTTGTACAATTTTTTCTACACAGGACTTGAAGACTATTTAAAGTTTAAAGTTTATTTTCTTGTAATTTATTTATGTTAAAATCTCTTTTGGGTGCTTGGTTCAGGGTCATTTTGACATTGCGTTACAATTTCCCCCAACACCAGCAGCCATGACAAAATCTCATGTGCCAAGCAAAAGACAACAATAGTGACAAATGTCAATCATGTAAATGTTTAGCCAACATATAGTAATGAAAATTATGCTGGTTTGAATTCTTGGACATAAATGGTCAGGACAGTATAAGAAAAATATAGCCGGTGAAAAAAAACGACTTTCACCCCTAAAAATTGTGAGATATTTGTCTGAAACTGTTCAAGCAGGGAGATAATCATTCAGTACATTTAGGTTATCACTCTATATTTTTCCTGTTTGGAGAAATTTAAGGTGTTACAATTATCCCCTGTAACAATTGCCCACGGTCTCCCCTACAGCTCGATGACACATCAGGGTGGAGGCCAGACAGGGAATAGATGGGTTTGTCTTGTCATGCGTGGAAACGGCAGCCATCGCCCATCTGCAAGTCACCTGGTGAGTCGGAGAGAGCCTGCCTGCCCCGTCGCATTCAATCAACAGACTTTTGTTACTGAGAGACATTTGATTCCAATTGGATTTCTCTTTGCTATTCACTCCTCCTGTGTGACAGCATCCATCGCTGGTTCAGACTCAAGACTGTTTGGGGGGCCTGTTTATACCAATAAAAATGGCTGACGGCACTGGCTGTGTCCTAAATACACGCTAGTTCAAGAATAATCACATATACACATACATACATACATACATACATACATACATACATACATACATACATACATACATACATACATACATACATACATACATACATACATACATACATACATACACTGCTCACAAAAATAAAGGGAACACTTAAACAACACAATGTGACTCCAAGTCAATCACACTTCTGTGAAATCAAACTGTCCACTTAGGAAGCAACACTGATTGACAATAAATTTCACATGCTGTTGTGCAAATGGAATAGACAACAGGTGGAAATTATAGGCAATTAGCAAGACACCCCAATAAAGGAGTGGTTCTGCAGGTGGTGACCACTTTTGAATGCTGGCAGTGCTTTCACTCTAGTGGTAGCATGAGACGAAGTCTACAACCCACACAAGTGGCTCAGGTAGTGCAGCTCATCCAGGATGGCGCATCAATGTGAGCTGTGGCAAGAAGGTTTGCTGTGTCTGTCAGCGTAGTATCCAGAGCATGGAGGCGCTACCAGGAGACAGGCCAGTACATCAGGAGACATGGAGGAGGCCGTAGGAGGGCAACAATCCAGCAGCAGGACCGCTACCTCCGCCATTGTGCAAGGAGGAGCAGGAGGAGCACTGCCAGAGCCCTGTAAAGTGACCTCCAGCAGGCCACAAATGTGCATGTGTCTGCTCAAACGGTCAAAAACAGACTATGAGGGCCCGACGTCCACAGGTGGGGGTTGTGCTTACAGCCCAACACCGTGCAGGACGTTTCGCATTTGCCAGAGAACACCAAGATTGGCAAATTCGCCACTGGCGCCCTGTGCTCTTCACAGATGAAAGCAGGTTCACACTGAGCACATGTGACAGACGTGACAGTCTGGAGATGCCGTGGAGAACGTTCTGCTGCCTGCAACATCCTCCAGCATGACCGGTTTGGCGGTGGGTCAGTCATGGTGTGGGGTGGCATTTCTTTGGGGGGACGCACAGCCCTCCAAGTGCTCGCCAGAGGTAGCCTGACTGCCATTAGGTACCGAGATGAGATCCTCAGACCCCTTGTGAGACCATATGCTGGTGCAGTTGGCCCTGGGTTCCTCCTAATGCAAGACAATGCTAGACCTCATGTGGCTGGAGTGTGTCAGCAGTTCCTGCAAGAGGAAAGCATTGATGCTATGGACTGGCCCACCCGTTCCCCAGACCTGAATCCAATTGAGCACATCTGGGACATCATGTCTCGCTCCATCCACCAACGCCACGTTGCACCACAGACTGTCCAGGAGTTGGCGGATGCTTTAGTTCAGGTCTGGGAGGAGATCCCTCAGGAGACCATCCGCCACCTCATCAGGAGCATGCCCAGACGTTGTAGGGAGGTCATACAGGCACGTGGATGCCACACACACTACTGAGCCTCATTTTGACTTGTTTTAAGGACATTACATCAAAGTTGGATCAGCCTGTAGTGTGGTTTTACACTTTAATTTTGAGTGTGACTCCAAATACAGACCCCTATGGGTTGATACATTTGATTTCCATTGATAATTGTTGTGGGATTTTGTTGTCAGCAGATTCAACTATGTAAAGAAAAAAGTATTTGATTCATTCAGATCTAGGATGTGTTATTTTTGTGTTCCCTTTATTTTTTTGAGCAGTGCATATTATATATATATGATAGATATAAGCAAGTCAACACCACAGCATTTCGATATCTTTTTGTGATTATAATGTACTCGATAAATCTATTTGCTGTCAAAGACAGCGGCTGATACGTTCTGTAAATTGTAATGCTATGAAACTAATTTGAATTCATCTTTCACGACTCAAGCTTGTTTCTTTCATGTCCAATCTGATTTCCACCATGTTCAAGCATGATTTTAATGTGCCGTGACTGACAAAAAATGTTCCCCATCCGCAGAAAATGAGAAGCCCAACTACACAACATAAAGAGACTACTGCGGAACATAGCGCTGATAGTAAAAGCTGCCTGTTCAAAACTTTGGCACAGTCTGATGAACTTGATAGAATATAATAATCACTCCTCACCTGGGGCAATTACTCTAAATCTATTATTATATTATTAAATCTTCACCCCCCCGCACAAATTCAGATATCAAAAGGCAAAAAAAGTGAATACATTACTAGTTGTGCCGTCAGTAACTAATTGTGGCTAATGGAGAAGTAATAACAGTAATTCAGAAAACGGGAATGTTTCATATCTGGAGAGGCATATATCATAATGGGTGTTTCAGTCTATTACAGATGGAGGATGAATTAAGAGTGCAATGCGCACAGATGCTACACTTCCTGCTAGAGTTTATATTTTTTGGAATCGGGGTTGATAGCATATATATTTTCTACAGCAACAGACAGTATTCTATTAGTATATAGTTGATATCATGTTCTACATTATGGTACGAACACAAATGTATATTCTCTGAATGCCTGTTAAAAATGGGAGGAGCTTCAGATAAAATGAGCTTCAGTGTTTTGATAGCAGCACTGTACACTGTGCTAGCAAATGCCCCTATAGACAGCATCATGACCGATGACAACAACTCTTGTAAAGGGAAAATTGTGTCCTTGTCACCGGGCATGTATTGACAAAGGCTCCCTGTCACTTATCTCGACCTGCTCAACTTGGAGTCAATATTGTGTCACCACCCATGTCGGCAGAGTACCTCACACACGGCTCCGTACTTTGACACGCTCCATTGTCATTACAGGAGGGCTACAACAGCCTATGAAAGCTCTTTAAATTGAGTGCACTGCAAATGTCACTCTTAGGTTCATGAATATCAAATAGGGAAAGGCAACTACATTAACTTTTTTATTCCGTTCACAAAAATGCGTGACAAAAGCCAGTAGAAGGCAATGTATGGAAATGTTAGAAATAATAGAAGCACCTTTTATTTTGAGTCTGCTCTCTGCTATTTTCTTCTTCTTTTTAACCTTTGTTTAACTTGGCAAGTCAGTTAAGAACAAATTCTCATTTACAATGACGGCCTAGGAACAATGGGTTAACTGCCTTATTCAAGGGCAGAACGACAGATTTTTACTTTGTCAGCTCTGGGATTCGATCTAGCAACCTTTCGGTTACTGGCCCAACAATCTAACCACTAGGGTTATAACCTGTGAGAGTTTTGTTCACATATGTTTGTGAGTGTCATGTCTATATGAATGCAGTGAACGGCACCTGTTCTGTTGCCTAGGATCATGGGGCAATTGTGCTCTCGGGACACAAGGTCGTGTGATATGATTCAGTGACATTTATGGAGGAGGTTACCGATACCGACTACATTAGGATATTGCCGAACATAAAAAATGCATTACCTTTTATGTTAAGGATATACTGTACAATAGGTCAGGAATATGAGGCACATGGTTGCCGTCGTCTGATGAGATAAACAAATGTATCATTCTGGTGTAGCTACATATCAAAGATGATACAGTGTAACAAGCATGAGACACATTCTAACCCTCGCTTTCCTCAGAGTCTTCCTACTGCAGGTTCAGATGAAAGTGGCATTGCTTCAAAGCAACATACTCCTGGACACGCAGTGCATAGTGATGTACCATATTTCCAATGTAAAACTATACAGGGAGACAGTAATAACATCTAGACAAAGCCAGTAAACAAGCTTTGTATGAAAATACATTTGAGAGAGGTAGCTATATGGACTAAAAACACAATATATGAGTCGTTCCAGGAAACTAGGCATATGTGTCACGTCACTACTTCACAGGAGAGGCATTTGAACGTAAACATTTTTATTATTTTATCAAAATTAGTTTTTTTGGTCAGAAATACCTTCTGGAACATGTGAACTTTCATTGGTTTTTATAACAAACTTGTATGTCATTTGTAAATACAAATAGAATTGTTAAATTATGAGCCTAGTTGGTTTAGTCACAGAAAACGACAGGGACCTTCCCGCCAGCAATGATTGGCTGAGATAATGGGTGGGCTGGACATGCCGAGAGATGAGTTCGGATTGGTCTGCCATGTAGCGGGCCCCTGTCTATAACATGAGCGGCACAGTATGTGTAGGTAATCCTTACTAACGCAGCTTTTTTGAAAGATATCACAAAGAACTGCTATAGTGTTGCTAATGCCCTTTACTTTCTGGAGGATGATCATGCCATTCTGACTCTGAAAATGAATCAAACACTCCAATATGCAAGTAACCATTTCACTGTACTGTTTACACCTTTTGTATGCTGTGCATGTGACAAATACACTTTGATTTGATTTGCTGTAGTGTGTTTACCAGAGACGGTTATGTGAAGAACAACATGACCTGCACCAGTCAAATTAGGACGTAACGTCAGGCCAACAAGACCGTGTCCAAGTTTTTTTTTTATAACCGGTAAAATGCCCTGCTTTTATTATTTCGCCAAACTCACAACCGTAAGCTATTTTATGTAATTAGCTCACCATTAACTTGTAAATAATGATCTTGTTGTGAGTTTCTTTTGCTGTAATAATATTTTTTTGTTTGTTGCTAAAGCTATGAAAATGGTCATTATTTGAACTGGCTAGGCAGCTAACAAACAAGCTGGAAATGAACCAAAACTTTGTTTAGAAAGTTCCTTTTAATTGCCTGGTTTGCTAGATTGACTTATACTAAATTATTTGTTAAACGGATGGGTGTTTATTAGTGTTAAAATACACCAGTTATGCTACTGTGGACCACCAGGTTGCTGAAGTTATGGAGCCTGTCCTTTTTGTGTTTATACGTTTTCATAACAACAAGTACGATGTTGGACGACAATAGAATGTTCATGATGTCCCCGCGACAACTGTCTACAGACATGTAGAGAGACGTAGTATAAACCAGCCTGCTGTCTTAATCTTTGGTTGTTCAGTACACTACTGTACTCACTCTGTTTAGCACATGGCCTCACGTGAATCCTTAAAGAGATGGGTGGGGCTAAGGCTTAAGAGGGTGTGAACGATACTGAATAGGTGTAGACAAAGATCTCCAGTAGGTGTACCAAAATATTAAAGTGCCATTTTCTCAAAAGTGGGTTTAGAAGTTTATCAACTTTCAAAGCAGAATTACTTTCCCAGTGTTCTTCAACTGTAGTGTATGATACACCATTTTCTAGCTCGGAGTCTACTTTTGTCCAATGTTAAAAGCACAATTTCAAATTTTGCTAAGTAAGACAGAATCGAGTTGGTCGGTCACATGTATGTTTGAATCATGTAGCATTGTCAGTAAACAAACAATAAGGACACCACTCATTTACCTGATTTTCAATCCCACGGTGCTGCATCTCCAATCCCACAGTGCTGCATGACACGTCTGTCCTCATGAATATGTATAGGCACTCATCCCCTGAATACAGATCACCATTACCATCAGTATTCCCCGAGTACTGTAGGAGGGGATTTGCTTGTTAGCCAAGTTCCATTTTTTCTCTCCTTTTTTTTGCTTGTTAAATAATTCATGACATAACATGGCCACCATGACATGGCCTGGCAGTGGGTAGGGAAGACTACACACCGCGTCAGAGGAGAAGGGGAAGGAGGAGAGCAGAGGGGAGGGAGGGAGGCAGCCACTCCTGTCGGCTCCACTGGCAGCGGCGTAAGAAGCTGTTTACCAGGCGCCTTGTCCTTGAAAAACGGGAGTCCAGAACTAGGCTGACAACTCCGGTGGGCGAGTGCAGAGTGCCTGAGCGCCCAATCATTGCCTCGATGGCTCGCTCACTCACTCCCCATTCAGATATATATAGCAATGACTAGGGGGCTAGCGTGTCACATCGATTTCAGAGAGCCTGTGTTACAGAGACTGTGTGGAGAGTATTATTAGGGGATGTGTTTTGGAGGAGAATGACTATCGCCATTATACCATTGTCTCCTGTAATGACGAGTACTTTTTCTTTCAAATGTAGAGACAGCTGTGTTCAGCTGCAAATTGGGCTCAGAACCACGTATTCTCAACCTTTTTCAGCCAATTGACCATACATGGCTTTGGGGGTGAGGACACCCATCATGGATAGTTGACCTCTGCAGGGGACGCACTTACACACAGAGCTTCTTGCTGCCACTCAATGTGCTACGAATGACTCAAGGAGACCCTCCTGTTCTGGACCAAGCTTCAGTTGTGCACCAGGTCCCCCTTAAGAAAGAGGTCTTCTTACCTCAATGAGATTTCTGGGTTAAAGAGAAGTTCCATAAAAAGTTAACAAGAAATGTTGTAATTTAACCTTTCATGCCGGCTTTAACCACATAAAAGGGATTTGAATCGGCTGCTCTTTAATTGACCCAGAGGAAACAGGCATGTGCTGTATGTGAGAACCTGAAAGGGCATTTCATTGATAAAATCTTAGGATGCTGTCATATACAAGGGCCCCCCTGTGTCGTCACAACAGAATGTTCCTGGATTGGCTGCCCTGCATCTCCTTAATCTGATGTTGTGATCTAGTGCAGGGGTTCTTAAAGTTTTTCAGCTTGAGACCCAAAATAGACCAACATTTGAAATTGACCATCCTGTGATCCAAATCATCCTCCAATTAAAAATAAATAGTGTGCTATTATATATGTATTCTCATATCTCTCTCACACGCCCAGGGCCCACTTTGGGTCCCAACCCATAGTTTGAGAAACCCCGATCTTGCGTGTTAATACACAACTAGCCCCTAACACTGGCCAGCGCTATCAACAAAGCCACCAACCTATCTATTGCTCATCGCCTCATCCCCACCGGGTTGTTGCAATAAATTAACCAGTTACCATGCACCGCGCCTTAGCTGGCAGCAACAGGAGCGTGAGTGCTTCATTAAGAGGGAAAAGGGGGGACAAAATGGCGCTGTAGAGAGAACACTGTATTTCAGCGAGCTCCCATGGCATTCGTAAATTTATATTTTTACATTAATCTCCTAGCTTGAAAAGGTGGTAGAATTGGCTAAATAAGTTATCCTACAATGAGTCTTGACGGCTATTTCTCAAAAATCTCTGACAACATGCCCAACAGAACTACTAAGAACTCGACCAAAACCACCATCCCTGTAGATGTGCAGGAGGAGCTAGCTAACACTATTGCGGATCCAGGCACAATGGAACTGGTGATTCAAAAGATGACTGATAACATTACTGAAGTGATCAATGTTAAGATAAGAACGGTCTTGGAAGCAATAGCAGGCCATTCAGTTGAACTACAGAGGGTTGTCAAACGTGTTGATGAGGCGGAAGGAAGAATTGCCACAGTGGAAACTTCAACTACATCTATTGACACTAAGATAAAGGCACTTGAGAAACAGGTGCGCGAAATGGCGGAGCACATTGACGACTTGGATAATCGAGGACGCAGATGCAATATTCGTGTTGTGGGACTCCCGGAAAATTCTGAAGGGACACGTTCAGTAATTGTTTTTGAGGAATGGATCCCTGGCTACCTACAAATGGACACTAAGGCTGGTCGTGTGAAGCTGGACAGAGCCCATCGCTCTCAAGCACCGATACCCGGTCCCAACCAGCGCCCACGGCCAGTGGTTATAAAGTTCCACAACTTCACCGACAAGCAGCGCGTCATGGATACGGCTAGAAACATCGGTTCTGATGATAGTCAACGTAAAGGTCCAAAGGTCTCACAGCGGTTGTATGAAGACGCAAAGCGTTTGATGAGGCAAAGGCTCGACTCATGAGAATGAAGATGGACTACGCACTGCTGTACCCGGCCACATTGAAGATTATGGTCAACGGATCGCCTAGAAAACTCTACACACCTGAAGAGGCTGCTGCGTTTATTGACTCTCTCGGGTAAATAACTTTAAGCTGCACCTCCGCAGCATTGGATAACTTTTTTATTTTTATTTGAATCTGATCATGAAACAGTGGTGTGAGTCCTCACGTGCTCCGGTTCAGTAATATTCGTATCTTTATTATTTTTCTTGTTAAAGTAACTGCCGCTATAGCTCAGGCTGAAGTATGTGTGAATCTATATTGGTGCCCAGGCTTGGTTTTAGGTGGAAGAGACTCAATCTTCTTCTATTGATTTTCATTTCCATATATATAAAGGATGATGCTATTGAGTGGCAATGCGGACTTAAGAGTCTACTTTGGAAAGTTGAAATCCCCTGCATGTTAGCGAGTGGGAAAACCCCCTTTTGGATCTTTACATGTTTAATTTTTGGGTTTCGTATAGTTCGAGTTCAGGGTTCATATTGTTTGTTTATGCTCAGTGAGATAGAGGAGAGTTCAACACATGGAAAGAGGTACCACCCCACTTTTACAGTAGGATTCAGTCTGGATACTGAATGGTCAAAGTGCAATGGCAGGTAACAGACTGCGTGTATGTACATGAAACATTAGAGGGAGTCATAACCCCATTAAAAGGGAGAAGGTACTGTCTTTTTTGAAAAAGGAAAATATTGATATTGCCCTGTTGCAAGAAACTCATTTGGATGATAAGGACCACCTGAAATTTCAACAAGGGAGGTTTGGTCAAGTGTTTTTCTCATCAATTACATCCAGAAGTAGAGGTGTAGCAATTCTTGTAAAAAAGAACTTACCACTTAAGGTCTTGAATTGTGTTAAAGATAAATTTGGTCACTTTGTTATAATTAATGGTACTTTACAAGGGCAGAACATTTCCATAATGAATATTTACTTCCCCCCTGATTTCCTCACTAAGGTATTTCTAGACTTTTCAGAATTAAACTCAGACACTGCAGTGGTTGGAGGAGCTTATAATTGTTTGTTGAACCCCCTTATTGATAAGTTTCCCAGCGGTATAGCTTCCCTCTCTCCTCAAGCTAAGTCACTTAACCTGTTACTCCTACCCCCTACTTTTTCGAACATTCTGTTAAAAATCGCGCAACATTTCAGCGCCCTGCTGCTCATGACAGGAATATAGTATATGCATATGATTAGTATGTGTGGATAGAAAACACTCAGACGTTTATAAAACTGGTTAAACAGAATGTGCGTTTCATCGAAAAGCGCAGGAAAATCTGATCACTGAAAATGGAAATATATATCCATCCGCCACTTCAACCCATTGATAAAGGCGAACCACAATGAATGGGACTGAGGTTGAAATACCTACAGCTTCCACACGATGTCAACAGTCTTGTCATTTGCCTAGGCTTTGTTTCTTGGTCAAACGAAGAAGAGACAAGCCATTTGTTCAGGTCTCCGACCGGATATTTTGGTTGAGATTTACCCGGACATTATTTCCAGACGGACAGCTAAAGAATATACATCGCCTCGTGATCAATTTGATTGCTTATTAACGTGTACTAATACCTAAAGTTGCATTACAAAAGTATTTCGAAGTGTTTTGTGAAAGTTTATCGTCTACTTTTTTAATTTTAAAAAATGACGTTACGTTATAAGACGCTATTTTTTTCCGTTTATCACACAGTCTTCATAGATCGATATCTAGGCTATATATGGGCCGATTTAATCGAAAAAAAGACCCAATAGTGATTATGGGACATCTAGGAGTGCCAACAAAGAAGATGGTCAAAGGTAATGAATGTTTTATATTTTATTTGTGCGGTTTGTGTAGCGCCGACTATGCTAATTATTTTGTTTACGTCTTTTGGTTTACGCCTTACATGCTATCAGATAATAGCTTCTCATGCTTTCGAAAAGCATTTTAAAAATCTGACTTGTTGCCTGGATTCACAACGAGTGTAGCTTTAATTCAATATCCTGCATGTGTATTTTAATGAACGTTTGAGTTTTAACTAGTACTATTAGCATTTAGCATAGCGCATTTGCATTTCCAGATGTCTAGATGGGACGCCTGCGTGTCAGGTAGGAGCAAGAGGTTAAAGCTATTTGTGATGATCTGGGGTATGCTGATGTTTGGAGAACTTTTCATCCCTCCAACAGAGAGTTCACTTGTTTCTCTGCACCTCATGGATGTCAGACTAGAATAGATTACTTTGTTATGCCCAGGACGTCGTTGCAGTCTGTTTTATCTGCTAGGATAGGAAGCATAGTTATATCTGATCATGCGGAGGTGATCCTGGACATAAATAAGTGATATTTATAATTGACACATAAAACTCGACATAAAACTCAACGGGGCATTCAATCGGTCAAGACATTGGAGGTTGAATACAACCATACATTCACATCATATTTTATTACAGAGTTTAAAGCAGTTCTCTATTAACTCTCAATCAACAGATAACCCCTCACTCCTTTGGGAAACCTGTAAAGCGTATGCCAGGGGTCTGATTATGTCATACACAGCCATACACAGCCACTAAAATGCGTGAAAAGCAAAAAACGTTAGAGGGTGAATTAGGAACTAAAGAGAAGGACTACATTAAAACTCCCACTCCTGCCCTATTAAAGGGAATATCAGTCCTTAGATCAATGTTGGACACAGGACGCTGAAAATAAAATGAGATTTGTCAGGCAAAAGCTATATGAACATGGTGATAAGCCAGGAAAGTACTTGGCATACCTAGCTAAAAAGAGAGCTGACTCTCAGTCAATTGCTACTATTACTGATTCTGATGGCAATCATTTATATGAAAATAAATTGATAAATGGCTCATTTAAGAAATTTAATGCAAACCTTTATGCCTCAGAACTGCCAAATGATGCACCCAAATTAATGGAGAACTTATTTTCTAAGACTGAGCTCCCTACTATCGCCGAGGAACAGAGGTCTCTCCTTAAATGCCCCTATTACCGAGGAAGAGATAATGTTCGCAATTAAGAATCTGCAAAATGGTAAGGCCCCAGGACCAGACGGGTTTTGTAGTGAGTTCTATCAAGAGTTCCATGGCCTGATCCTTGAGCCATTGCGTGATACGTTTAACCACTCATCTTAAAATGACCAGCTCCCTCAAACGCTGAGAGAAGCCTACATATCACTTATTCTCAAAAAGGGAAAATGTCCCACAGGGAGTCTTGTTCCTCGTACAGACCAATTTCCCTTCTGAATGGGTATAGAAAATTGCTTTCTAAAATTCTAGCCACAGGATTAGAGGACTCACTGCCACTAATTGTGAAAGGAGACCAAACTGGCTTAATTTAGGGCCGTAAGTCATGCAACAATGTCAGGCGGCCTCTTAATGTAATTCAAGCCTACCAACAAAGCGCTATGGATGGTCTTGTGCTCTCCCTAGATGATGAGAAAGCATTTGTGGAGTGGTCTTACCTATTCTTTGCTCTAAATAAATTTGGTCTAGTGGTCAACTTTATAAAATGGGTGAAAGTTTTATATGATGACCCTCAGGCTGCTGTCCTTACTAATGGGCAAAGGTCAAATAGCTTCTCTATATACAGAGGGAACAGACAGGGGTGTCCTTTGTCCCCTCTCCTATTTGCACTCGTTATGGAACCACTGGCCGAGGCCATCAGGGTAACGCCTGCTATACAGGGGCTGCTCATTGGTGATGTTCACCATAAAATAAGCTTGTATGCTGATGATGTCCTGATATTCATCTCTAGTCCCGAGACTTCAATTACATCTCTTATTAATATTATTGAATTATTCAGCGAATTCTCAGGCTACAAGATTAACTTAACTAAATCAGAGGCTATGCCACTTGGTAACCTTCACTCTGTACCTAATACTTCTCCCCCTTCCCTTTTAAATGGTCTCCCCCAGGTTTTATGTATCTGGGTATATTTGTAACTCCTAAATTCCAGCAAATGTACAAAGCCAATTTGTTCCCTTGTTTGATACAATAAGACAGGATCTGGAACTCTCTCCCGATTTCTTGGTTGGGTAGAATATCCCTCTTGAAAATGAACATTTTACCAAGACTACTTTACCCAATCCAAATGATCCCAGTATTACTCTCCAATAAGTTAATAAAGGATGTAAATGGATGGCTAAGTTCCTTTACATGGAGTAAACGCAAGCCAAGACCTGTCTCAGCCTCCAGTATTTATGCTGCAGTAGTTTGTGTCGGGGGGCTAGGGTCAGTTTGTTATATCTGGAGTACTTCTCCTGTCCTATTCGGTGTCCTGTGTGAATCTAAGTGTGCGTTCTCTAATTCTCTCCTTCTTTCTTTCTCTCTCTCGGAGGACCTGAGCCCTAGGACCATGCCCCAGGACTACCTGACATGATGACTCCTTGCTGTCCCCAGTCCACCTGGCCATGCTGCTGCTCCAGTTTCAACTGACCTGAGCCCTAGGACCATGCCCCAGGACTACCTGACATGATGACTCCTTGCTGTCCCCAGTCCACCTGGCCATGCTGCTGCTCCAGTTTCAACTGTTCTGCCTTACTATTATTCGACCATGCTGGTCATTTATGAACATTTGAACATCTTGGCCATGTTCTGTTATAATCTCCACCCGGCACAGCCAGAAGAGGACTGGCCACCCCACATATGCTCTATCTAATTCTCTCTTTCTTTCTCTCTCTCGGAGGACCTGAGGCCTAGGACCGTGCCCCAGGACTACCTGACATGATGACTCCTTGCTGTCCCCAGTCCACCTGACTGCTGCTGCTCCAGTTTCAACTGTTCTGCCTTATTATTATTCGACCATGCTGGTCATTTATGAACATTTGAACATCTTGGCCATGTTCTGTTATAATCTCCACCCGGCACAGCCAGAAGAGGACTGGCCACCCCACATAGCCTGGTTCCTCTCTAGGTTTCTTCCTAGGTTTTGGCCTTTCTAGGGAGTTTTTCCTAGCCACCGTGCTTCTACACCTGCATTGCTTGCTGTTTGGGGTTTTAGGCTGGGTTTCTGTACAGCACTTTGAGATATCAGCTGATGTACGAAGGGCTATATAAATAAATTTGATTTGATTTTATTTGATATTGCAGCTGCCAAGTTCTATGGGCGGCTTGGACCTGCCCAATATCAGGTTCTATCAGTGGTGTGCCCACCACCTATGTTATATTTCTGACTGGATCACAAACGATGACTCCTCTATTTGGTTAGACATTGAGACTTCTCTTTCAAAACACCCGTTACAGGATCTTTTATTTTTCTGAAGTTTCAAGTCTGTAGAAGACTTGCAATAATCCTATTACACTTAACACGCTCAAAGTATGGAGGTCAGTTCAATGCTTCCTGGAAAGGTCCAAACTAACCTCTGCTCTTACCCCAATTCTTAACAACCCAGATTTTAGTCCAGGATTGCTGGATGCTGGCTTTACCTTTCGGCTTAATAAGAGCATATGCAGACTAAATGACTTATTTGCTGATAAGATTTTATTGTCATTTGAGCAGATGGTCAAGAAATTGACTCCCAAAGCAGGACTTTTTCCGCTTCCAACAAGTAAGAAATTATTTTCTGCAGAGCACCACCTTAATTGGTAACCCCGATGTCTGTCATTGAAAGAATGAAGAATGCTTTTTTTTCCCACAAAGGAAAATGTCTGTTAGTCTGTTTTATGATGCTTTTAAGGTCCTTTTCTGCTGTCAACACACAGAGGGTGAAACAAGTGTGGGAGAAAGAATGGTATGTTACTATTGACGAAGAGATGTGGGAGGACATTTGGAAATATGCAAAAACAATATCTATATGTAATCGTACTAGAGCAATCCCATGCTTTTAGCCCCACTTCCTCTTCTCCTCAGTGCCTTAAATGCAAAACTGATACAGGCACCCTAACACATTGTTTATGGTCATGTACCAAAATACAAAGATACTGGTCTGGTGTTCTGCAAGAAATTGAAAAGATCCTAGGGGTTGATCTAGAATTGGACCCAGTTTCTTTACTGTTGGGTCTCCCAAATAGGCATGTTACTTCTGCGGGTAAGAGGAGGCTTTACAACATCCTTACCTTCGCAGCGAGGAAAACATCCTTTTACAGTGGATTATTGATAAGGTTCCTTCTATTAAAAATTGGCATAATATACTATTTGAATGGATGAGAGACGCAATGATGGGGATGGGGTGAGAGAAGCACCGAGCGGGGAGAGGAAATTGTATGTATGTATGTATGTATGTATGTATGTATGTATGTATGTATGTATGTATGTATGTATGTATGTATGTATGTATGTATGTATGTATGTATGTATGTATGTATATACGCAGGTATGTGTAAGTGAGGGCTGTTTTTTTGTTGCTTTGTCTCTGTTGTTGTATCTCTTAATATGGGTGAAAATGGTGAAATTCCCCCAAAAATACTGTTACAAGAGGAAAAGGGCCCAAAGGGAAGAACTATTTATCACACAGTGCTACATCAAAAGATAAGCGAGCAGATGGCTCAGTGTAACCAGGGACAGAAGGCAGGAGAACAGCTAAAATAAGCTCGTCCACTTATTTTTTTCTGAAGGACTTTCAACGCCTCCATTTCTCAACACAGAGGTGGGAGATACATCAGCAGGAATTCCAGGGCTGACGCCTACAAACCAATATCTGTTCGAAGCAACTACATATTCCCACATAGCGATGATGAATAGAAAATGATCCACTATAATGAAATGACCTTGGGTTCATGTGAAATTGAGATTACCAGTGCATCCACACACAAGTATATTGATACAATACTATCAGCACTATAGCAGTATTGGAAAAAGACATGAAACATGGTTTCTCTCAATGTATAGAGTAGAGCTGGTACAATAAACCAAAAATGATCGACACTGACCAAACCGACCACTTACAGTATTGTGGACATTTTTCTGGTATCGTTCATTCTAATAAAAACCACCTATAGGGCCCTACCGAGAAATGTGAAGCTTGAAATTAAATATGTTTGCTAATACGGGTGATTGAATGTTGTAGCTATCAATTGTCCCATTAACAAAGTAGTTGTAGCAATTTCAATGGGTTTATAAATAAAAATGTGTTGCACATTCATGTTATACATTTATCATTAAATTTATCATTATAATTCAGTCAATTTATTGTGATATGGATCTTTGTCCATATCGCCCAGCTCTAGTATAGAGAGGGAGTAGAGGTGGTTGGACTGTTAACCGTGCTGTGCTGTGCTACTGGAGAGTAGAGGTGAACTTTAGCCCTGGTCCAGATTACACCTGTCTGTCAAATTGCTGACACCAAGAGAGCGACAGCTCCAGATTAGCAGAGGTAGGCCCGGCAGCTATAATTGCCTCTGTAATCCATTTAACAATGTCTGTGCAATCTCTATCTGGTGCCCCTCTCCCCACCCCATCCCATCTTCTTTCAAGGCAAATCTTTACCGTGGGGCTGCTGGGAGGAGGAGATTTGGGATTCTTCTCTTTGCGCCTCAGACTTTGGGGCTTTGAAAAGTGTGTACAATGGCTGCTTTTGGTGGAAAGAGAACCCGTGCTGAGAGAGACAAATGAGGCCAGTTAGTCTTCACGCAGTCCTGGAGGATTTAACATTCAAAGAGCGTGTGATAAAACAGAGAAAATAAGAAAATAGGCGGTCCCAGTCCGCCCAGTGGCATCAGTTAATTTTGTCCATTTATTTTCCAAACTAAATGCATGAGGCGGCGGGGATCATCAATACGATGCTGCCCTTATCAAGCGAGACACGTCGGTGGAACAATGGGAAACTGTAAATCAGAGAGAGGTGGCGGCGATATAGTAGCATTAGCCCTCTCCAAACATCGCTGACTAAGGGGAAAATGGCACTGCGGTGTCAGAAAGCCTCCATCAGCGAGAGTTGTGCGGACGTTAGCGGATAACTCCTCCTTTTTCAAATGTTTATGAATGTCACACTAAGTTGCCTCTCAGACATATGTTGCTAATCCTGAGGATGAAAGCTGTTTTGTCTTTCAGTTCTGTGTGTGTGTTTATGTGCAACAACATATCTGTGGTTTGCTGAGTGTGTTGCGTGGATTGGAGGTTTAAACTCGCTGGCAGGATGAAGTGGCCCTCTGATGCCCCCAGCTTTTGTCATGGTAAGTGGAGACCCGTGGTGCAGGCTCTAGCTAGTGGCCATTGTCTTCCTATGCGTAGAGACAAAGGGGACTGGGCAGTCCAGATGTACATACGAAAGCAGGGAGAACATTTCATCAAATGCTGCCTGTCTGTCACGGGACACCCCCCTTACCCCCCCCTCCACCCACCCACACACACACACTCCCCACCCCTTTTCCCTTCTTCTGAGGGGGTAGGTGAGGGGGTAGGTAACCAGATATAGCTAGATCAAAAACATCCCTCTGCTTCCATCTTCTACAGCTGAAAACGTTATCCTTATCTGAAAAGCATCAACAAAGAGTACCATCCAGTAGCTGCTATTTCATCTGTGAAATGTATTGCACCTTGTGGTTGTGGTGAAATAAACCTGGGTTGAAGACGCAAGCAAGTAGACAAACAACAACAACTGATCTGGGAAACTGGGACAATAGCTTTACAAAACACTGTCAACCACACTGCCTGCACGCTAGGAGGGCCATTTTCGCCCAAGCACTACACATTTTTTTCCAGCCCATGATGTGAAAAGAGCAAAAGGAGCACATTCGTAGAGTGGCTGCATGTGGGAGATGTCATCTTATGGAGAATGCCTTGTACTCCTCTCTGGTTATAGTGGACCAATAAACAAAGCACCCAACATAGGAGTTCTCTCTCTTTTAATTTTTTTGTTATTTTACCTTTATTTTACTAGGCAAGTCAGTTAAGAACAAATTCTTATTTTCAATGATGGCCTAGGAACAGTGGGTCAACTGCTTGTTCAGGGGCAGAACGACTTGATTTGTACCTTGTCAGCTCAGGGATTTGAACTTGCAACCTTTCGGTTACTAGTCCAATGCTCTAACCACTAGGCTACCCTGCCGCCCCAGTACATATAGCCTAGAAGAGAGAAAGAGAGAGCGCTCTATGTCAGTGCTATTTCCCTTCACTGTTCCCTCTTTTCAGACCAGCTAAATTTACCCTTTTCCATGGCTATGTGGAGCGCTCCCCAATTCCCAGAGCCATTCAACTCGGCTCCTGTCAGGAATTACTCTGGGTCATAGCTGTTGCCGTGGCAACTCCCTACACCAATTAAATATGTATGCATATAAAACAAGAAATAAATATATTTTTTGCTGTTCAATCCCATGTACACCCCCCAGACACGAGAGTGTGCCCCAGTATTCTTTCGACAATGTGTACATTTCAAAGACACTGGCATCAAAAAAAGCTGTACCACTAGAAAGAACAGTCCTATGGACTATGTTTTGTGCTTCATTGCGTCCCAAACCCTTCACATCCTGGCCAAGTTTCTCTTTGATCCCCAACAAAAGTGTGAGGCTGTTAAACACTGCCTTTTTGATTTGTGGGCCTGCCATGCCAAATAGTGTCCACTGGCTAAATAGTGTCCCTCTGCGCCACAATGGGATTCGGTGTGTTTTTATTAGTATTTTTATATTTACATTTTTATATAGCCCTTCGTACATCAGCTGATATCTCAAAGTGCTGTACAGAAACCCAGCCTAAAACCCCAAACAGCAAGCAATGCAGGCGGTGAAGCACGTTGGCTAGGAAAAACTCCCTAGAAAGGCCAAAACCTAGGAAGAAACCTAAAGAGGAACCAGGCTATGAGGGGTGACGGGTGGAGATTATAACAGAACATGACCAAGATGTTCAAATATTCATAAATGACCAGCATGGTCAGGTACAGGAAGGCAACAACAACTGCCCAAGTTACTTTCAATGCTCTGACTGTCCGCAATAGGCTGAGACAGGCTGGACTGAGGGCTTGTAGGCCTGTTGTAAGGCAGGTCCTCACCAGACGTCACCGGCAACAACGTCGCCTATGAGCACAAACCCACTGTCGCTGGACCAGACAGGACTGGCAAAAAGTGCTCTTCACTGAGGAGTCGCGGTTTTGTCTCACCAGGCGCGATGGTCGGATTCACGTTTATCGTCCAAGGAATGAGCGTCACACCTGTACTCTGGAGCGGTATCGATTTGGAGGTGGAGGGTCCGTCATGGTTTGGGACGGTGTGTCACAGCATCATCGGACTGAGCTTGTTGTCATTGCAGGCAATCTCAACGATGTGTGTTACAGGGAAGATATCCTCCTCCCTCATGTGATACACTTCCTGCAGGCTCATCCTGACATGACCCTCCAGCATGACAATGCCACCAGCCATACTGCTCGTTCTGTGCGTGATTTCCTTCAAGACAGGAATGTCAGTGTTCTGCCATGGCCAGTGAAGTGCCCGGATCTCAATCCCATTGAGCACGTCTAGGACCTGTTGGATCAGAGGGCTAGGGCTAGAGCCATTCCCCCCAGAAATGTCTGGGAACTTGCAGGTGCCTTGGTTGGAGAGTGGGGTAACATATCACAGCAAGAACTGACAAATCAGTCCATGAGGAGGAGATGCACTGCAGTACTTAATGCAGCTGGTTGCCACACCAGATACTGACTTACTTTTGATTTTGACCCCCCCTTTGTTCAGGGACACATTATTACATTTTAGTCACATGTCTGTCTGTGGAACTTGTTCAGTTTATGCTTCAAATGTTGAATCTTGTTATGTTCATACAAATATTTACACAAAATAAACGCAGTTGACAGTGAGAGGATGTTTCTTTTTTTGCTGAGTTTATATGAATTTGCACACAAAATAACCTGAAGCTAGTTTTAATTTTCCTAACACTGACATTTTTATCTTTATGTCTTCATAAGGGTTACATTGGTGGAAGCCAACAATCTTCTCCAGTTGAAGAAGTTGGATGGCCGACCACTGGAAGCGCTGACACACAACACTTCGGTGAAGCCCGTGAGACAAAGTATGTTAAGCTTTGGTTGACATTTGAGAAAGCAAGAAATGGTAGCTATGCTGAGCTCATAAAAATGTACCTCTTCAATTTACCTCTCCAAATGACTTTGGAACCATCAACTGTCTGAGCCACCGAGGAGGTATCCCATCCACCAGAGTCAGTGAGTTCGGATCAGTCTCCATGCTCAAAATGGTTGAACATATCTTTCCTTTATAACATTGCATTAATCTATGAAATGTTCTCATAGGTGGCGTCAGACGGGAGGAACAGGGGCAGGTAAATCCAGGAGTGTGGCAGGTATGTCCATTTTACAATCTCCAGCAGTACCAACACTGGCCCAGGGGTTTGTCCAGATAGTCAATCTCAAGGCTAACCACTGGGCCATGATATAAGAAACCGTCACTGCCAGGTAGGTACTGTTAAGGTGTATGACTCTAGTGGTCATGACACCACGCCAAAGTTTCTCTCACAACTCACCTCTCTCTTATCTTTTCCAGGGACCTCTGACTGTGGAGTGGCCGGCAGCCCAGCCTGGATTTTTCAATTTCAGTAATTCTCTTATAAAATTGGTAAAAAATAATGTATAGCAACCCCAGGTGTAAAATGGTAAATAACGGCTACTTCTCAGAGTTTTGAATTGTCAAGAGGAGTTAAACAAGGGTGTCTGCTGTCACCAAATCTATTTGTTATGGCCATCGAAATGCAAGCTATTAAAATCAAATCCAATAACAATAGAGTGTTAGAAATCCAATGCTTAAAAACAAAGTTGTCCATGTATGCCGATGACTCAAGTTAATTAAATATTAGGTCCGCAAGCTACAGTGCCTTGCGAAAGTATTCGGCCCCCTTGAATTTTGCGACCTTTTGCCACATTTCATGCTTCAAACATAAAGATATAAAACTGTATTTTTTGTGAAGAATCAACAACAAGTGGGACACAATCATGAAGTGGAACGACATTTATTGGATATTTCAAACTTTTTTAACAAATCAAAAACTGAAAAATTGGGCGTGCAAAATTATTCAGCCCCTTTACTTTCAGTGCAGCAAACTCTCTTCAGAAGTTCAGTGAGGATCTCTGAATGATCCAATGTTGACCTAAATGACTAATGATGATAAATACAATCCACCTGTGTGTAATCAAGTCTCCGTATAAATGCACCTGCACTGTGATAGTCTCAGAGGTCCGTTAAAGGCGCAGGGAGCATCATGAAGAACAAGGAACACACCAGGCAGGTCCGAGATACTGTTGTGAAGAAGTTTAAAGCCGGATTTGGATACAAAACAATTTCCCAAGCTTTAAACATCCCAAGGAGCACTGTGCAAGCGATAATATTGAAATGGAAGGAGTATCAGACCACTGCAAATCTACCAAGACCTGGCCGTCCTTCTAAACTATCAGCTCATACAAGGAGAAGACTGATCAGAGATGCAGCCAAGAGGCCCATGATCACTCTGGATGAACTGCAGAGATCTACAGCTGAGGTGGGAGACTGTCCATAGGACAACAATCAGTCGTATATTGCACAAATCTGGCCTTTATGGAAGAGTGGCAAGAAGAAAGCCATTTCTTAAAGATATCCACAAAAAGTGTTGTTTAAAGTTTGCCACAAGCCACCTGGGAGACACACCAAACATGTGGAAGACGGTGCTCTGGTCAGATGAAACCAAAATTGAACTTTTTGGCAACAATGCAAAACGTTATATTTGGCAACGTTATAAAAGCAACACAGCTCATCACCCTGAACACACCATCCCCACTGTCAAACATGGTGGTGGCAGCATCATGGTTTGGGCCTGCTTTTCTTCAGCAGGGACAGGGAAGATGGTTAAAATTAATGGGAAGATGGATGGAGCCAAATACAGGACCATTCTGGAAGAAAACCTGATGGAGTCTGCAAAAGACCTGAGACTGGGACGGAGATTTGTCTTCCAACAAGACAATGATCCAAAACATAAAGCAAAATCTACAATGGCATGGTTAAAAAATAAACATATCCAGGTGTTAGAATGGCCAAGTCAAAGTCCAGACCTGAATCCAATCGAGAATCTGTGGAAAGAACTGAAAACTGCTGTTCACAAATGCTCTCCATCCAACCTCACTGAGCTCGAGCTGTTTTGCAAGGAGGAATGGGAAAATATTTCAGTCTCTCGATGTGCAAAACTGATAGAGACATACCCCAAGCGACTTACAGCTGTAATCGCAGCAAAAGGTGGCGCTACAAAGTATTAACTTAAGGGGGCTGAATAATTTTGCACGCCCAATTTTTCAGTTTTTGATTTGTTAAAAAAGTTTGAAATATCCAATAAATGTCGTTCCACTTCATGATTGTGTCCCACTTGTTGATTCTTCACAAAAAAATACAGTTTTATATCTTTATGTTTGAAGCCTGAAATGTGGCAAAAGGTCGCAAAGTTCAAGGTGGCCGAATACTTTCGCAAGGCACTGTATGTCCTTCATGGAGGTATCAGAATTGTACGGGAAGGTCTGCTCAATCCAAGAGTACAACCAATTGATTACAGCATCACCCCAAAAATGGAGGAGTCAGGATGCAGCGGGAGGAGGTTGGGAACTGGTCTGTCTGCCCAATATAAAGGATCAAAACTGGCGGGGAATAAAAATAGCATAAATAAGAAAGTATACCAGTTTCATCTTGGAGGGTTCGGGTTCACGTTTTTTGGGCCTGGTGGAAGATCGGTCAACGTGCCCTTGAGCAGGGCATTGACCCTGAATGCTTCCTTGTGTCGCTCTGAATGGGAATCTGTTGGATGACTGGTATGATGTAGTTGTAGAGCGGCTTCACTGCAAGTATATTGTAAGTTTTGAATATTCAATAAAAAAAAAATTAGGTGAGTAAGGGTTTACTCATTTAGTGAGAACTTCAGGAAGTGAATTGTGGGATGTGAACGATGGTAGACAACCCCTTCAACATGTAAACTATAAACAGACCAAACTCATCTCGTCTTCTCTTATTATCTTTGGTTTCTGTGAGGAAAAAAGCATGGTGACGCGCTGAAACTAATCATCAATGGTGAGCTCACCCGTGATGTGATTAATTATAAATAGTAATTTCTATTAGCTAATTCATATTGTATTTTGTCAGCCGAGTTATAAAATATCTCAATCAATCTTTCCTCAGTTAGCGCTAGGACCAATGTAGCCTACATTTTTCTGGTTTGGATGATTGTGTTATGCTATAGATACTTCTGTGAATATCTGAACATTGCATCCAAAAATAAACTGCTCACATTCTGGACATAACTTTAAGGACTGTGTTTGTGTAAATAGTTTATGAAAAGTGTGGCCAGCTCAAATGCTGATTGTTGCGTCATTCGAAACGGGCTGTTCTAAATAAGCGTTCTAATCACACCGGTTTGATCTTACACTACAGGGACAACTGTAGAATGACCACACCAGTGTGTTGGTACGTGTGAAAAGTTTAAGACACAGCTGGACTGTCTGGCCCAAACACCAACCCTAGTGTTTGAAGCGGTAGCAATTGTAGAGCTATAGTTAGGCCCAATTTGAGGGTTCAGTGTTGTATTCCCAACCCTCTTTTGGACACGTGGTGAGCGATTGTTTTTGATATGATAGCTCAATAGTAGTAACAGCTTAATAGAGATATCCAGTGAGCGCTTTAGGAATACATAAATTCTTGTTTGTACCCGCAAAACACCAGTCTCAACGTCAACAGTGAAGAGGTGACTCCGGCATGCCAGCCTTCAAGGCAGAGTTGCAAAGAAAAAGCCATATCTGACTGGCCAATAAAAAGATTAAGATGGGCAAATGAACAGACACTGGACCGAGGAACTCTGCCTAGGCCAGCATTCCGGAGTCTCCTCTTCACTGTGTTTTGCTGGTACTATTTAATGAAGCTGCCAGTTGAGGACTTCGAGGCGTTTGTTTCTCAAACTAGACATCTAATGTACTTGCCTCTTGCTCAGTTGTGCACCGTGGCCTCCATCTCCTCTTTCTATTCTGGTTGGAGACAGTTTGCACTGTTCTGTGAAGGGGGTAGTTCACAGCATTGTACGAGATCTTCAGTTTCTTGCCAATTTCTCAGAACAAGAATAGACTGACAAGTTTCAGAAGAAAGTTTTGTTTCTGGCCATTTTGAGCCTGTAATCAAACCCACAAATGCTGATGCTCCAGATATTCCACTAGTCTAAAGAAGGCCAGTTTTATTGCTTCTTTAATCAGATCAACAGTTTTCAGCTATGCTAACATAATTGCAAAAGGGTTTTCTAACGATCAATTAGACTTTTAAAATTATAAACTTGAATTAACTAACACAACGTGCCATTGGAACACAGCAGTGATGGTTGCTGATAATAGGCTTCTGTACGCCTATATACAGAGTCCATTAAAAATCAGTCATTTTCAGCTACAATAGTCATTTACATCAATGTCTACACTGCATTTCTGATCAATCTGATGCTATTTTAAATGGACAAAAAATGTGCTTTTCTTTCAAAAACAAGGACATTTCCTTGTGACCCCAAACCTTTGAACGGTAGTGTATATACAGTGGGGAGAACAAGTATTTGATACACTGCCGATCTTGCAGGTTTTCCTACTTACAAAGCATGTAGAAGTCTGTAATTTTTATCATAGGTACACTTCAACTGTGAGAGACGGAATCTAAAACAAAAATCCAGAAAATCACATTGTATGACTTTTAAGTAATTCATTAGCATTTTATTGCATGATATAAGTATTTGAAACATCAGAAAAGCAGAACTTAATATTTGGTACAGAAACCTTTGTTTGCAATTACAGAGATCATACGTTTCCTGTAGTTCTTGACCAGGTTTGCACACACTGCAGCAGGGATTTTGGCCCAGCGGTAACTCACCAGCATTACATCCGGGAATACGACTTTCCCTAATTGAATTCTCTTTTCGTACTCCCCAGGGCAATTTAATTTATTCCTGAGGCTGATCCAAAACAACGCCGGTGGAGAAGAGGTATTTGGAGTGGACTTCTTGTCCGATTTAGGAGGCGCACACACCATCTACCATTTCCAAGTATATTATTCACTAATGTATAGTCTCTGGATAATAAAGTAGACAAGCTCAGGGCAAGAATCTCCTTCCAATCAGGGATTGTAACATACTCTGTTTCACAGAAATATGTCTCTCTTGGTATATACGGCTTTGTCCATCCAGCCAGCTGGCTTCTCAGTATATCGTGCACACAGGAATAAATGAACTCTCCGGGAAGAAGAAAGGGGGAGGTGTTTCATGATTAACCACTCATGGTGTGATTATGATAACATACAGAAACTCAAGTCCTTCTGTTCACCCGGCCTTGAATACCTCACAATCAAACGCAGACCATATTACCTCCCAAGAAAATCATCTTTGGTTAAAGTCACAGGCTGTGTATATTCCCCTTGGACTTTATGCAAACTGGAAACCACATTTCATGAGGCCACATTTATTGGAGCTGGGGATTTTAACAAAGCAAATTTGAGGAAAACGCTACCAAAGTTCTATCAACACATTGACTGTAGTACTCACACTGCTAAAACACTCGACCACTGCTACTCCAACATCCAGGATAAATACAAGACCCTCCCCCGCCCTCCCTTCGGAAAATCTGATCACAACTCCATTTTGCTCCTCCCTTCCTATAGGCAGAAATTCAAACAGGAAGTGCCCGTGCTAAGGACTATTCAACGCTGGTCTGACCAATTTGAATCCAAGCTTCAATATTGTTTTCATCACGCGGACTGGGATATGTTCCGGGTAGCCTCCGAGAATAACGTTGACGAATACTTGGAAACGGTGAGTTTATTAGGAAGTGTAAAGGAGCATTCACACAAAACTGAAAGCGTGAACCATCGCATTTAACCATTGCAAGGTGACTGGGAATATAGCCAAATACAAACGGTGTCGTTATTCCCTCTGTAAGGCAATCAAACAGTAAGGCTGTAAGGCAATCACTATCCCAGTCTGCTGTCCCCACTTGCTTCAAGATGTCCACCATTGTTTCTGTACCCAAGAAAGCAAAGGTAACTGAACTAAATGGCTATCACCCCATAACTCACTTCTGTCATCATGAAGTGCTTTGAGAGCACTACCTTACCTGACACCCTAGACCCACTTCAATTTGCTTACCGCCCACAGACGATGCAATAGCCATCACACTGCCCTATCCAATCTGGACAAGAGGAATACCCATGTACAAATGCTGTTCATTGACTATAGCTCAGCATTCAACACCACAATAACCTCCAAGCTCATCATTAAGCTCGGGGCCCTGGGTCTGAACCCAGTCCTGTGCAACTGGGTCCATGACTTCCTGACGGTCCGCCCCCCCAGGTGGTGAAGGTAGGAAATAACACCACCACTTCGCTGATCCTCAACACAGGTGCTTCACAAGGGTGCGTACTCAGCCCCCTCCTGTACTCCCTGTTCCCCCATGACTGCCTGGCCATGCACGCCTCCAACTCAATCATCAAGTTTGCAGACAAAAAAAGAGTAGTAGGCCTGATCATCAACAATGACGAGACAGCCTACATGGGAAGGTGAGGGCCCTGAGAGAGTGGTGCCAGAAAAATAACCTCTCACTGAACATAAACAAAACAGAGGAGCTGATTGTGGACTTCAGGAAGCAGCAGAGGGAGCACACCCCTATCCACATCGACAGGACCACAGTGGAGAAGATGGAAAACTTCAAGTTCCTCGGCGTACACATCATTGGCATTCTGAAATGGTCCACCCACAGACAGTGTGGTGAAGAAGGCGCAACAAATCAAAATGTATTTGTCACATACACATGGTTAGCAGATGTTAATGCGAGTGTAGCGAAATGCTTGTGCTTCTAGTTCCGACAATGTAGTAATAACCAACGAGTAATCTAACCTAACAATTTCACAACAACTACCTTATACACACAAGTGTAAAGGGATGAAGAATATGTACATAAATATATATGAATCATTGATAGGCAAGATGCAGTAGATGGTATCGAGTACATTATATACATATGAGATGAGTAATGTAGGGTATGTAAACATTATATTAAGTGGCATTGTTTAAAGTGGCTCGTGATACATCTTTTACATCAATTTTTCCATTATTAAAGTGGCTGGAGTTGATTCAATATGTTAACAGCAGCCACTCAATGTTAGTCGTGGCTGTTTACCAGTCTGATGGCGTTGAGATAGAAGCTGTTTTTCACTCTCTTGGTCACTGCTTTGATGCACCTGTACTGACCTCACCTTCTGGATGATAGTGGGGTGAACAGGCAGTGGCTCTGGTGGTTGTCATCATTGATGATCTTTATGGCCTTCCTGTGACATCGGGTGGTGTAGGTGTCCTGGAGGGCAGGTAGTTTGCCCGTGATGAGTTGTGCAGACCTCACTACCCTCTGGAGAGCCTTACGGTTGTGGGCGGAGCAGTTGGTGTACCGGGCGGTGATACAACCCGACAGGATGCTCTCGACTGTGCATCTGTAAAAGTTTGAGTGCTTTTGGTGACAAGCCGAATTTCTTCAGCCTCCTGAGGTTGAAGAGGCGCTACTGTGCCTTCTTCACCACACTGTCTGTGTGGGTGGACCAATTCAGTTTGTCTGTGATGTGTACGCAGAGGAACTTAAAAAACTTACTACCCTCTCCACTACTGTCCTGTCGATGTGGATAGGGGGGTGCTCCCTCTGCTGTTTCCTGAAGTCCACGATCATCTCCTTTTTTTGTTGAGTGTGAGGTTATTTATGAGGATTAGCGGGGTGGAGATGTTGTTACCTACCCTCACCACCTCGGGGCAGAGTACCAGCCCTCCAGGACACCTAGAGCACCCGATGTCACAGGAAGGCCAAAAAGATCATCAAGGACAACAACCACCCGAGCCATGGCCTGTTCACCCTGCTATGTTCCAGAAGGCGAGGTCAGCACAGGTGCATCAAAGCTGGGATTGAGAGACAGAAGCTGTTTTTCAATCTCTAGGCCATCAGACTGTTAAATAGCCATCACTAGGCAGCTTCCACCAGGTTACGTAACCCTGCACCTTAAAGGTATACATCAATGATGTCGCTCTTGCTGCTGGTGAGTCTCTGATTCACCTCTACGCAGACGACACCATTCTGTATACTTCTGGCCCTTCTTTGGACACTGTGTTAACAACCCTCCAGGCAAGCTTCAATGCCATACAACTCTCCTTCCGTGGCCTCCAATTGCTCTTAAATACAAGTAAAACTAAATGCATGCTCTTCAACCGATCGCTGCCTGCACCTGCCCGCCTGTCCAACATCACTACTCTGGACGGCTCAGACTACGTGGACAACTACAAATACCTAGGTGTCTGGTTAGACTGTAAACTCTCCTTCCAGACCCACATCAAACATCTCCAATCCAAAGTTAAATCTAGAATTGGCTTCCTATTTCGCAACAAAGCATCCTCCACTCATGCTGCCAAACATACCCTTGTAAAACTGACCATCCTACCAATCCTCGACTTCGGCGATGTCATTTACAAAATAGCCTCCAATACCCTACTCAACAAATTGGATGCAGTCTATCACAGTGCCATCCATTTTGTCACCAAAGCCCCATATACTAACCACCATTGCAACCTGCACGCTCTCGTTGGCTGGCCCTCGCTTCATACTCATCGCCAAACCCACTGGCTCCATGTCATCTCCAAGACCCTGCTCGGTAAAGTCCCCCCTTATCTCAGCTCGCTGGTCACCATAGCATCACCCACCCGTAGCACGCGCTCCAGCAGGTATATCTCTCTGGTCACCCCCAAAACCAATTCTTTCTTTGGCCGCCTCTCCTTCCAGTTCTCTGCTGCCAATGATTGGAACGAACTACAAAAATTTCTGAAACTGGAAACTTTTATCTCCCTCACTAGCTTTAAGCACCAGCTGTCAGAGCAATTCACAGATTACTGCACCTGTACATAGCCCATCTATAATTTAGCCCAAACAACTACCTCTTTCCCTACTGTATTTATTTGATTTGATTTATTTATTCATTTTGCTCCTTTGCACCCCATTATTTTTATTTCTACTTTGCACATTCTTCCACTGCAAATCTACCATTCCAGTGTTTTACTTGGTATATTGTATTTACTTTGCTACCATGGCCTTTTTTTGCCTTTACCTCCTTTATCTCACCTCATTTGCTCACATCGTATATAGACTTGTTTCTACTGTATTATTGACTGTATGTTTGTTTTACTCCACGTGTAACTCTGTGTTGTTGTATGTGTCAAACTGCTTTGCTTTATCTTGGCCAGGTTGCAATTGTAAATCAAATCAAATTTATTTATATAGCCCTTCGTACATCAGCTGATATCTCAAAGTGTTGCACAGAAACCCAGCCTAAAACCCCAAACAGCAAGCAATGCAGGTGTAGAAGCACTTGTTCTCAACTTGCCTACCTGGTTATTAAAATAAAAAAGGCTGCTGCCCCATTTACATAGACTTGAAATCACTGCTATAATGATCACTCTAATAATGTTTACATATTTTTGCTTTACTCATCTCATATGTATATACTGTATTCTACTCTACTGTATTTTAGTCTATGCCACTCCGACATTGCTCATCCTAATGTATATATATTCCTTAATTCCATTATTTTAGTTTTAGGTTGTGTGTATTGTTAGATATTACTGCAATGTTGGAGCTACAAACACAAGCATTTTGCTACACATCTGCTACACATCCACTACACATCACAAGCATTCCGCAATAACATCTGCTAAACGTGTATATGACAAAGAAAATTTGATTTAAACTAATAATGCATGGTTGGTGCACAAAGAACATTGAGGCCAACGTTACATTGTGACATAACAAATGGCTTCACAGGCTATTGCTCTGTTCTACGCTTTCACTAAAACCAAAGATATTTATAACTAAGCCAAGATTGTTCATCTGTGAAGCATAATGGGCAGAACAAGCAAGAAGGTGGGCCAAGCATGAGCTGGTGAGCTCCTATTGTCACATTGTAGCATGTATTTGCATATTTCCATTAGGGAACGCCTCCTCTGGAGTACGCGTTTGCACAAAATTGAACTTTGCACTCCTAAAAAAAAACATATATTTTTTTTACTTTGGCAAACTCTCAAGTCTATAAAACTCAGTGGACAGTGTTCGTAACAGATTCTAGTTTTAGGAACAGAAAAATATTGAGATCAGATGTTTAATTGATGCGGAAATTAGCAGAACGTTGACCCAGTTTCACCTAGTTCCATCCTCTACCACTACCAGCAACTGGACTTCTTCGCCCTACCATATTTGGTGGTGAGAAAGCATTCTAAAACGGATGCTTCAGCATTATAGCATCTGTGACGTGTCTGGGTTACCCCTTCTGTTTTTGTTAAAACTATGACAGATATCCTGTTTCAAACAGATTTGTTTGATCACAATCTTCCAAGGCCCAATATCTTTGTGTCAGCATGAGGAAAAAAATTACATTCAGCCAGGTGTCAATATCGTGTCAAATATGATTTGGTTATTTTTTTCCAATCTCAGTTATCCTGGTTCCTACCTGCTATTTCGGTATCAGTTAGCGAGATAAAGGTGAGCAGAGATGCACAGCCGCAGAGTCTCCACCAGCATAGTAGAGAGAAAGTCAGGCCCTTGGTTAGGAATGATCTGATTTTCAAGAATATACACCTCATCAATCTCGGTGGAGGAGACAGCTTGTCTGCTCACATCTGGTCCTAACATCCTGCGGAGGAATATTCCTGAAACAAGGTCAGCTTAATTTTTTTGTGTGACTTTTCAGCACATGAGAAGAAAACAAAATGTCTTTGTGTTGAAGAAGGGGGCTATACAAGTGTTTTTCAGTAACACATTTTTAAGTACAGTTCAGCAGTGCTTTCGTTTTGGAAACACATTTATGATATTGGCTGATGACCTTAAACTTGTTTAAAATAGTAAGGTTATCTAATAACTACACACAAAGACAGCCTATTTTAGAGCACAAACAAATTATACTGAACACAAATATTAACACAACATATCAAGTGTTGGTCCCATGTTTCATGAGCTGAAATAAAAGATTCCAGGAATGTTCCACACACACAAATTAGTTTACATCCCTGTTAATGAGCATTTATCCTTTACCAAGACCTTGCATCCACCTGACAGGTATGGCATATCAAGAAGCTGATTAAAGGGCATGATCATTACACAGGTGCAACTTGTGTTGGGGACAATAAAAGGCCACTCTAAAATGTGCAGTTTTGTGTCACACAACACAATGCCACAGATGTCTCAAGTTGAGGGAGGGTACAATTGGCATGCTGACTGCAGGAATGTCCACCAGAACTGTTGCCAGATCATTTTAGGTTATTTAAATTGTATGTTTCTTCTATAAGTCGCTAACATTTTAGAGAATCTGGCAGCATTTCCAACCATATATTTCCAACCATATATATATACACATACATATATATATACACACATACATACATACATACATACATACATACATACATACATACATACATACATACATACATACATACATACATACATACATACATACATACATACATACATACATACATACATACATACATACATACATACATACATACATACATACATACATACATACATACATACATACATACATACATACATACATACATACATACATACATACATACATACATATATATACACATATATACACATATATACACATATATATATATATATATATATATATATATATATATACACACACACACACAAGTACACTGCTCAAAAAATAAAGGGAACACTAAAATGACACATCCTAGATCTGAATTAATGAAATATTCTTATTAAATACTTTTTTCTTTACATAGTTGAATGTGCTGACAACAAAATCACACAAAAATGATCAATGGAAATCAAATGTATCAACCCATGGCGGTCTGGATGTGGAAAACCACACTACAAGCTGATCCAACTTTGATGTAATGTCCTTAAAACAAGTCAAAATGAGGCTCAGTAGTGTGTGTGGCCTCCACGTGCCTGTATGACCTCCCTACAACGCCTGGGCATGCTCCTGATGAGGTGGCGGATGGTCTCCTGAGGGATCTCCTCCCAGACCTGGACTAAAGCATCCGCCAACTCCTGGACAGTCTGTGGTGCAACGTGGCGTTGGTGGATGAAGCAAGACATGATGTCCCAGATGTGCTCAATTAGATTCAGGTCTGGGGAACGGGCGGGCCAGTCCATAGCATCAATGCCTTCCTCTTACAGGAACTGCTGACACACTCCAGCCACATGAGGTCTAGCATGGTCTTGCATTAGGAGGAACCCAGGTCAAACTGCACCAGCATATGGTCTCACAAGGGGCCTGAGGATCTCATCTCGGTACCTAATGGCAGTGAGGAAACCTGTGGCGAGCAAAGAAATGCCACCCAACACCATGACTGACCCACCGCCAAACTGGTCATGCTGGAGGATGTTGCAGGCAGCAGAACGTTCTCCACGGCGTCTCCAGACTGTCACGTCTGTCACATGTGCTCAGTGTGAACCTGCTTTCATCTGTGAAGAGCACAGGGCGCCAGTGGCGAATTTGCCAATCTTGGTGTACTTTGGCAAATGCCAAACGTCCTGCACGGTGTTGGGCTGTAAGCACAACCCCCACCTGTGGACGTCGGGCCCTCATACCACCCTCATGGAGTCTGTTTCTGACCGTTTGAGCAGACACATGCACATTTGTGGCCTGCTGGAGGTCATTTTGCAGGGCTCTGGCAGTGCTCCTCCTGTTCCTCCTTGCACAAAGGCGGCGGTAGCGGTCCTGCTGCTGGGTTGTTGCTCTCCTACGGCCTCCTCCATGTCTCCTGATGTACTTGCCTGTCTCCTGGTAGTGCCTCCATGCTCTGGACACTACGCTGACAGACACAGCAAACCTTCTTGCCACAGCTCGCATTGATGTACCATCCTGGATGAGCTGAACTACCTGAGCCACTTGTGTGGGTTGTAGACTCAGTCTCATGCTACCACTAGAGTGAAAGCACCGCCAGCATTCAAAAGTGACCAAAACATCAGCCAGGAAGCATAGGAACTGAGAAGGTGTCTGTGGTCACCACCTGCAGAACCACTCCTTTATTGGGGGTGTCTTGCTAATTGCCTATAATTTCCACCTGTTGTCTATTCCATTTGCACAACAGCATATGAAATTTATTGTCAATCAGTGTTGCTTCCTAAGTGGACAGTTTGTGGACAGTTTGATTTCACAGAAGTGTGATTGACTTGGAGTTACATTGTGTTGTTTAAGTGTTCCCTTTATTTTTTGAGCAGTGTATATTGACACCCCATCAAAATTTGTGGATTCGGCAATTTCAGCCACACCCGATGCTGACAGGTGACTGACAGGTGTATAAAATTGAGCGCAATCTCCATAGGAAACATTGGCAGTGGAATGGCATTACTGAAGAGCTCAGTGACTTTCAATGTGGCACTGTAATAGGATGCCACTTATTCTAACAAGTCAGTTCATCAAATTTCCTCCCTGCTACAGCTGCCCCAGTTAACTGTAAGTGCTGTTATTGTGAAGTGGAAACGTCTAGGAGCAACAATGGCTCAGCCACACAAGCTCACAGAACGGGACCACTGAATGCTGAAGCGTGTAGACATTAAAAATCATCTGTCCTCGGTTGCAACACTTACTAGATAGTTCCGAACTGCTTCTAGAAGCAATGTCAGCACAATAACTGTTCGTCTGGAGCTTAATGAAATGGGTTTCCATGGCCAAGCAACCACACACAAGCATAAGATCACCATGCGCAATGCCAAGTGTCGGGCTGGAGTGGTGTAAAGCTCACCGACATTGGACTCTGGAGCAGCTGAAACGCGTTCTCTGGAGTGATGAATAACGCTTCACCATCTGGCAGTCTGGGTTTCACAATAAATCTATTATGTATTTTAGACATGTCTAAAAAAGCATGAGATAAAGAAAAGGTAGTCTATTTCAGAAGAACAGAATAGCATACTCTGAGTTGTCCTTATGTTAGGTCCTGATCTGGCTATGCCAAATGGCTGTGGGCTATACTAGCTCATTTAGCAGACAAGATTTGCTTAGAATTCCGTGGCATTATTTTATAGTATGAAGAATTGAACAAAGCAGAATAAAACATGTTTTTCTCCAAACAATGAGGGAGTGCGCACATGCGGTTATTCTGTCTTGAGCGGTTAACAAAGAAACAGGTATTCTTATATGCTTATATGCTTAATGTAACTTCAGTTGTTCTACAAACGTTGGGCTATACGTTTGGATTTTTAATACATTTTAAGGCTGCATGATGTGACTAATGATGATAAGAAAAGAGTTGCTTGAAAAGCTCCTAATCACCTCTCTCTCTCTCACATGGCTCTCCATCACGTCATTCTCACAGGCTACAAGTGAAGACAGACACATCGTGGGACGCAATTGTGCGTGTCCTTATCCAATTCTGAGGTGCATATTGAAGATATTTGAAGAACTGTCCACATTTGCCAGCCAACAAGATGAGTAGGCCTAACAAACACCAAAAGAAAAATAAATATTCCAAACATAGTCTGGGACAGTTGTGGGATCTGATAGATCCAAAATTTATATAACCACTAGCATCCAAAAACTTTTTACGCAATGTGGCTGACGCAACAGATCATAACGTTTTGCTTCAAATGTTGATAAACTATTAGGCTATTTCTTCACATTGTAAGCACGCGCAGCAATGCCCACATAGTAGTAGGCTATAAGCGTGAATGTTCCATTAGCGGAAAACATCCCTTGTAATGTGGATTAATGTGCTTCATTTTAAGATGTTATTTGGCCACTTTAGTTGTGATAACTACCTTATCAAAACATATAGGGCTAAGGGCTAGACTACAGTGCCTTGCGAAAGTATTCGGCCCCCTTGAACTTTGCGACCTTTTGCCACATTTCAGGCTTCAAACACAAAGATATAAAACTGTATTTTTTGTGAAGAATCAACAACAAGTGGGACACAATCATGAAGTGGAACGACATTTATTGTATATTTCAACCTTTTTAACAAATCAAAAACTGAAAAATTGGGCGTGCAAAATTATTCAGCCCCCTTAAGTTAATACTTTGTAGCGCCACCTTTTGCTGCGATTACAGCTGTAAGTCGCTTGGGGTATGTCTCTATCAGTTTTGCACATCGAGAGACTGAAATATTTTCCCATTCCTCCTTGCAAAACAGCTCGAGCTCAGTGAGGTTGGATGGAGAGCATTTGTGAACAGCAGTTTTCAGTTCTTTCCACAGATTCTCGATTGGATTCAGGTCTGGACTTTGACTTGGCCATTCTAACACCTGGATATGTTTATTTTTGAACCATTCCATTGTAGATTTTGCTTTATGTTTTGGATCATTGTCTTGTTGGAAGACAACTCTCCGTCCCAGTCTCAGGTCTTTTGCAGACTCCATCAGGTTTTCTTCCAGAATGGTCCTGTATTTGGCTCCATCCATCTTCCCATCAATTTTAACCATCTTCCCTGTCCCTGCTGAAGAAAAGCAGGCCCAAACCATGATGCTGCCACCACCATGTTTGACAGTGGGGATGGTGTGTTCAGGGTGTTGCTTTTACGCCAAACACAACGTTTTGCATTGTTGCCAAAAAGTTCAATTTTGGTTTCATCTGACCAGAGCACCTTCTTCCACATGTTTGGTGTGTCTCCCAGGTGGCTTGTGGCAAACTTCAAACGACACTTTTTATGGATATCTTTAAGAAATGGCTTTCTTCTTGCCACTCTTCCATAAAGGCCAGATTTGTGCAATATACGACTGATTGTTGTCCTATGGACAGAGTCTCCCACCTCAGCTGTAGATCTCTGCAGTTCATCCAGAGTGATCATGGGCCTCTTGGCTGCATCTCTGATCAGTCTTCTCCTTGTATGAGCTGAAAGTTTAGAAGGACGGCCAGTTCTTGGTAGATTTGCAGTGGTCTGATACTCCTTCCATTTCAATATTATCGCTTGCACAGTGCTCCTTGGGATGTTTAAAGCTTGGGAAATATTTTTGTATCCAAATCCGGGCTTTAAACTTCTTCACAACAGTATCTCGGACCTGCCTGGTGTGTTCCTTGTTCTTCATGATGCTCTCTGCGCTTTTAACGGACCTCTGAGACTATCACAGTGCAGGTGCATTCATACGGAGACTAGATTACACACAGGTGGATTGTATTTATCATCATTAGTCATTTAGGTCAACATTGGATCATTCAGAGATCCTCACTGAACTTCTGGAGAGAGTTTGCTGCACTGAAAGTAAAGGGGCTGAATAATTTTTCAATTTTTGATTTGTTAAAAATGTTTGAAATATCCAATAAATGTCGTTCCACTTCATGATTGTGTCCCACTTGTTGTTTATTCTTCACAAAAAAATAAAGTTTTATATCTTTATGTTTGAAGCCTGAAATGTGGCTAAAGGTCGCAAAGTTCAAGGGGGCCGAATACTTTCGCAAGGCACTGTACATGAGGTATGCGACTATCATTCGAAAAGGTGCATAAAAAGGCATTGTTTCTATGCTGGGCATCATTCCCAAGTGATTATATATCATTCACAAGTGATAGGGTAATATTGTCACCCATCAGACTACTCTTGATTTAATCTTGCCTTTATATATACATTAAATAATATGTGAACTTTGTTTTTATTTAGAATGGATCATTATCATGCACCTGTATCGAAACAGGGGCAGCGGGGAAAAAAATACATGTCACATTTACACTTAAATAGCAAATGGAGGACGCTTTTCCTGTGGTTCATTTTCATGCCAGCTAGGTAGGCTATACTCCTGTTGTAAATATAAACAATGTGCTTTATATTAGGAAAGTTGAGAAATAAATATAGTAGGCCTAGCCTATAGAAAGCTGATGGGAACCATCTCTTTTTAATAGAGGTCATCACTCTGTTTTCTCACGCAATTGCATAGCCTATAGAAATGTTGCGCAACATGAGCTCATGGGCTCTCATGAAGTGTTTGATTCGATTTTCTGAGTGCCAAGCAGTTAGCAAGTTTGGTAGGCTACTAATGACCAGCAGCAGCATCAGAGCCTGGAGAAGCATAATTATTTGACTGCCTTCATGACTTGTGACTACCGGTGTAGCAGTAATACGGCCACCGCAACAGCCCTAGTGTCCACATTCTTCGGTCATGTAGTGTATTTTTCTTCAGTATAAATTCCTTCCTTTAAAAACATTCAACTGAACTATCCAACACCATCTCTGGCTTCAACACCAAATGACTGGGTGAAACATCCGGCTCATTATCCCAATCTCCATTACTTTCACATCCACTTGATTGCAACAATCTGTTATCTGCTCAGTGGTATCCTGACCTTCTTGGAAACGTGTTATACAACATTTTTAATTAATTAGAGAGAACATCCCAATTCAAAACAGACCCGGTAATTTGATTACCACTAATGTGCCAACATAACCAACTTTAAAACCGTACACAATGATTTCATGGGTTTGCTAATTCTCTGGCTGCTGCCTTGGAGGTTTCAGGGAAGGGGATTGCCTTCACTATCTACTCCAATGAGTGACAGATACACCTCTGCTGGCAAACGTGACCAGTGGAGGACTAAGGTGATTAGCACTTTGCATGCTTACGCTGAGCCCTGCTGAGAGGTGACATTAGCGGTCACAGTCACATGACAGGAAACAGGAAGCAGAAAGCTTGGGAAGGAACAGCATGGGGGTCGGAAGTAGCTTACAGTTTGCTGGATTTGTCAGAGCGTCTCTAACTGCGATTCTAAACATCTTACTGGTTGTGACAAAGAAATCAAAGCGGCTGTATGAAAAATTCATAGGTACCACCATCGGGAAACAAATAAACATGTTGGAGTTAGAGAAACCCTTGTTTTCCTCCAGAAGATAATAAAAGCAGACAGAGAATATAGAGAAAATGCTTGTCAAAACAGAAAGGGCCTGAGAGATAGATAAATGAAGTGAGAGAGTGAAAGAGAAAGACAGAGAGGAGGAGAGTGGTAAGACATATGCAAGGATCCAGCCGTAGAGCTAGGCAGCAACACTGGAACAGAGGTTAGTTGTGAAGACAAGGCCCTGTGTCCCTTGCACACTCCTGCTGCTGATGATGCTGTTGCAGAAACTGCATTCATACTCCCTGCTCAGGGTTGCTATGGAAACACCTGCCTCCCTCCCGCTCTCGCTCCTCCACTCTCCTCTCTCCCCCCTCCTTGCTGGTAATCTTACTATGAATAGGATGTGAGAGCAAAGCTTTGGGGGAAAACAGCTTAGCATGGAGGCAGCAAGCTGAAGCATGTTATACGCTCAGGAGGCCCCCTTACAAACAAACACACTGGCGTGCCACCAGTTTTTAAAATATGTATATATTTTTAAGAGGGTTTTAAATATTCAGGATCCCATCAAAAACAAATAACGGGGGTGAGGAGAGGTGGAGAGTCAAGGTTTTGGGTGTGTTTACAAACACAAATGTATTTTGTGCTTGTAGATTCTTGATTCAATCCACCAAGGTTGCTCCGTTCAGGTTCTATCTAACTTCGCCTCCACCGCTCACATATTACAATTAAAGGTGGATTCAGCTCTCAGCATTAATTCACTAGAACAATCAGGGGAGAAGTGCTCAATAAACAGGATCCATACCCCAAACACAGGGTGCTTATTTATGAAAAAAAATACATTTACAGGACTAATTCAGAGAAGCCTTGGGCATTGTTTACAAATGACAGAATCTCCTCTATTCGACAACAGTGCTTATCAATGGGTCACGGTATGGAAATGAAGGGGGGCTGTTTCCAATGTAACCCCAGATGCACTCTATTTCCTGTATTGTACTGTAGCCGTTGGTTGGGTTGCTATGAGAGGTTTGGCGCACAGGTGTCAGTGCCAAGTAAGAGCCACTCAGTCAGGGCCTCGGTAGCTAGTCAGGGCCTCAGTAGTGCTGCCACAGAGTGCTGTCATTAGGAGCTCTCCCCCTCTGTCATTACCACCCTGTGTTCACCCCTATTACCATGACACCAATCAATCCCGCGAATGGGAGGAGACGGTCGGGGTCATGTGACCCCTAGTTGTACCTTGCATCATCACGTCAACTGTGTTCACGTAAAGGGCAAGGAGAAGGGAGGTTGAGGAAGTGGAGAGAGGTGTGGGTGGTGGTAATAGTTCACTAATTAGCCATGTAGCCATTTTGTTCACCTTAAAACTAAACACCTCAGCCACCGCAGGCCATTAGAGAGTGAACAAGTGAGCGAGTGAAAGGGACGATTATACCCGATGGCTAAACACATTTCGCATCCATTGTTTTCAATTCGCACTCTCTCTGTAAGGTGTTTTGTGTGCATTTCCCTAAATCTGAGATAATGCAGTGGAGTAGAAAAGACTGCAGAATAAAAAAAGTGTCAAAACAAAAAGAAGATTAGCGTGAGGATCGCTACAGCGGGCTCTGGGGAGATAAGGTACAAAGGGAAGCCATATTCCTTTTACCGTATTCTTCCTCTTATATTCTCTCGTTCCAATTGCATTGGGCTGATTAAGTCCACGCTTTGTTTTTTTCCCGACATAATGTTTATTCTAACGAGAAAGAGAGAGCGTGGAGAGCAAATACAGTGACAAAAGTCATGCATTGCCAAGAGGAAGGAAGTGTTTGTGGGACATTTTGTGGTGTGTGTATTTCAGCTTGCAGTCAATGGGTGCCTAACAGAACTTGGCAATGGCAGTGGAGCTCTCAGTCTTGTTTATGAATTCCTGTCATTCTGTGTGGCTAAACTAACAAAATAAGCCGGATACGTAGCAGTAACACAGTCAGAGGACTGGACAAGAGTATTTCATTATATTAAGAAATCAGTTCTTTTGTTAAAAAAAAGGGTGGGTTTATGTCTCCTTGTGATCAGGGCTAGGTATTTACTGCAGGGGATTCTACTGTCTATGTAGGTGATTAAAAGCACACAACTCTTACCTTCAGCCAGACGTGGCGAAGCGGCAGAGAAAGGGAATGCACCAATCACCAGGCCACAAAGGAAGGAGAGCGAGAGAGAGAGAGAGAGAGAGAGAGAGAGAGAGAGAGAGAGAGGGGAAGAGAATCATTAATACAACATAGGAAATGTTCTTTTGAAAGAGGCAGTGAGAATCAAATCTCTCACCGTGAGACACAATCAGAGATCAATTGTGGGAGGATGAAGCTGTGGCTAACGTGATATATGCCAGGCGGTGTTACAGATACAGGCTGCTGATGCTATGGTGATGGAGAGTGATGTCATCCCAGAGGGCAGAATGTGAGAACACGGTATGTGAGGTCACTGCCTTCATGACAACTCAGTGCTCCCAGTTATGTAACACTCTCCCCCATAGAAATATTATTCTCTATGCTTTGCCTTGATTAACTGATGAGCACTTCTGTGATGCTATAAAACTACTACAGACAGCTACAAAGGGTCTGAAAGATATTGAGTGATGTGTGCTAATTTAAAAGTACTCTACTAGCTGGCTTCCATGTGTCATTGAAGTTTAAGGTTAAGATAGAAATTAGGTAGAAGTTAGCTTGTTATCAAACCCACTGGCCACATACACTGAGTGTACAAAACATGAGGAACACCTGCCCTTTCCATGGCATAGACTGACCAGCTGAAAGCTAGGATCCCTTTTTGTCACTTCTTAACTCCACTTCAATCAGTGTAGATGAAAGGGAAAAGACAGGTTAAAGAAGGATTTTTAAGCCTTGACACATGGATTGTGTATTTTTTATTAATTTTTTTAACTTGGCAAGTCAGTTAAGAACAAATCCATATTTTCAATGACAGCCTAGGAACAGCAGGCTAATTGCCTTGTTTGGGGGCAGAACAACAGATTTGTACCTTGTCAGCTCTGGGATTTGATCTTGTAACCTTCTGGTTACTAGTCCAAAGCTCTAACCACCAGGCCACCTGCCACCCCCAAGACTGAGGCCAAGACTGGGGTATATGTGTCATTTAGAGGGTGAATGGGCAAAACTGGGCAAAAAATAATTGAAGTGCCTTTGAACAGGGTATGGTAGTAGGTGCCAGGCGCACCGGTTTGAGTGTGTCAAGAACTGCAACGCTGCTGGGCTTTTCACGCTCAACATGTGTGTGTATCAAGAATGGTCCACCACCCAAACAACATCCAGCCAAATTGACACAACTGGGGGAAGCATTGGAGTCAACATGAGCCAGCATCCATGTGGAACGCTTTGGACACCCTGTAGAGTCCATGCTGCGACAAATTGAGGCTGTTCTGAAGGCAAAAAAGGGTGCAAGTCAATATTAGGAAGGTGTTGTGTATAAACTGAGGCTTTACTGTGTAGTGTCATTGTTACCAGTGGGTGGTCGCTATGCCTTTATTATTCAGACAGAAGCAACAACAACATAGCCTCTGTGAAACAGTAGGCCAAAGTCACCATAAGCAGCATTTAACCCATCCACACAAAATAAACAAGTCAACAAATACATAAAAGGATTTCCCAATAGACCTCATTGATTAACATCCTGTAAGGAATGAAGAGGGGAAAAGGGTTTCTCAACTGAATATTCTACTCTCTAAGGAGCGCATGCCTTTGAATTCACCCCTTGCATCCGAGTATGTTCTGAACCCTGGGGCAGCCATATTTGTTACTCTGAGAATACACCGATTTGTTCGCTGTTATGATATAATTGCAGCACAGACGGCTCTTTTGAAGCAAATACAAGTCGCAGATGTTCAACAGATTTCCCACATCCACATCAATAGTGGATATTGATGTTTTTTTAAATTTAAATTTTACCTTTATTTAACCAGGCAAGTCAGTTAAGAACATATTCTTATTTTCAATGACGGCCTGGGAACAGTGGGTTAACTGCCTGTTCAGGGGCAGAACGACAGATTTGTACCTTGTCAGCTCGGGGGTTTGAACTCGCAACCTTCCGGTTACTAGTCCAACGCTCTAACCACTAGGCTACGCTGCCGCCCCAGATGTTGGGCCCATCTGTGTGTAAAATAACGTGTGTAATGGATGGAGTGCTTAAACAACATCAAGAACGTAGGCCGATGAAGAGTGGGGAAGGAATAGACATGTGAAGTGGTTGTACTGCCTTCCCCTGTGGTTAACAAGCCTCATCCACCAATGTGATTTCAGTATTATCTAACAGCGGTCGAATCGACCTGGAATGCTCACAGGGCCACGCCTCCTCAGCTGCTAAACATCTGACCGATTTAAGAGAGCGCGCGAGAGGAAGGGAGATAACGACAGGGAAAAAGATAGAAAAAGAGAAGCAGAGAGAGAGGGATGACGCAGAGAGTGAGAGAGAGAGAGTGCAAGGGAAAAAGAGGAAGAGAGAAGAGGGGTGAGAGGGAGAAAAGGAAAGGTGGAAAAAAGGAGAGTTAAATAGAAAAAGACGAGGGGAAGAAGATATAGAAATGTTGAATACTTGCTCCAAATAACTGTTTAGTGTAGTTTAGTTGATTAATTTGACCATTTTAAAAAACAAGCTCACATAATACTTAAAAAAGCCATACATATACATAAGTAAAATCAGAGGATAACAAAGTCTGGGGTTTCCATTGTGGTCCTTGTTCTCTCTCTTCCTTCCTCCGTCTCTCTCCCTCTCTATTTATTCTGAGGAGGTCATGAAAAAAAAACAACTCTGCAAAGCAATACTTGTAATCCATGAGAAATCCAATTCATGGTTCTATAATCTCAGCATGGCCTGAGCACTGGGGGACACGGAGAATTGACCGTGTTCACTGCAACACAATCTCCCTTAAAAAAACAAACATATATATCTCAGCCGATCTCAATAGTGACAAAGGGAGTGAACTCATTATAAAAGTGAGGGTTATACCGGCACGGATCAAGACACTGACGCACATAAGGCCTTGGTCTGCCGAGAGAAAAGCGATAGCGCAAAGCGAGCGATTTCCGAGACAATAAAGAACAAAAAGTGAGAAATAAGAAAAGAGGAGAAAATAAAATACTGTTCATTTCCCCCTCCTGTATCGCTCCAATCGGTTAGCACTTGGCTACAGCAACGGTCGGGGAGAGAGACTTGAGGGAGGGAGGGAGGGAGGGAGGGATGTCAACACGGGTTGCCTTGTGAATAGAGCCGCCCCGGGCCCCCATCCTTATTTACGTATGCATGTCTGCATTCATTTCATCTAAACAGGGCTGGCTCTGACACTGGGTCTCCCATCTACTCCTTTCTTCCTCTCCCTGTTCTGCCCAAGTATACAGTATGGGTAACAACACAATACGCTGTGAGGAGAACCCTGCTCCTGTCTGCACACAAAAACACACACACAGCCAGCTGGGCGTGTTCAACAACAGCACAATATCAAGATCATCTACTTTCTGGGCTTTTTTGGGTCTGAAATGTCACAGCAGTTTTGTCAGCTTTGAACGAACAATGGACTGCACGGAGAGGAGCAGAACCAGGGCAGTCCAAGTCTGTAGGAGTCAGTTTGATAAAGTTGGCCGTGTGGAATAGCTGTGAATTTGAACTTGACTAATCTACGAGAGGGTGGAATTGTTTATGAAGGCTGTGCTACTGTATAGGTGAGAGAATGAGTCCACCGACAGAGGCTATACTGCACCCAATGACCAGTTAAAGATCTGAGTTGCCCTGATAAGAATTGTACGCACACACACTAAGGAGCCCGTGGCATGAGTCGACCTTGAGAAGAGACAGGGGATCCATGCGAAGTGTGGGAAAGAGCTTCGTCATTGGCTGCACTCTGCACGTGACACATCATTGATTCTGTGTGTCTGCGTGTGCGCAGGGGAGCCATTGATTTTGGGGAGTAAACTAAATCTGTCAGTTGAACCTTTATACGCAAATGCAACCCCTAACGCTCACACACATTCCCTCACTGACATAGACACATTAAATCGAAACCAGTACATGGATATTATGCCAAAATAGGAGTTGATTGTATTGTTTGTATTGACTTGTATTGATTTGAGTTGTGGGTGTACTCAATACAAGCTAGGTGCCAAGGTCACGAAAAGGTCTCCAAAAAAACAAAAGGTATCTTATGTGACTGCATCAGTAGGAGAGTGAGCGCAGACGTTTCAAAGACAGCCTGACCTCAAATGCTCCACACAGAACCATCTGGATTATCCAATTTATTAGTAGGTTAACCAACATTTGCAAACAAATGACTCAACACGAAACCAATGACTTTGGACAAAAATAAAACGCTTACTCCGATATGTTTTTTGAGATACTTTCCTAATATGGACACCGTACTCCACGCCTCGTTATGATCAGACGTCCAAGATTTCCATTTGCCATTCCTTGTAGTCACATCATACTGTACCCCAGCGTCTACAGCCTTTAAACTGTAAAATATGTTTGCGCCATCGAAAATAGCTGGACAAACCGACTAAGGTGGCCAGTGCGGCTGCAGAGTTTTTTCACAACAAAGAATGGAGTCACTTTCTTCAACATTCCCTCACAAACCACAGGGCCATACTGTACTGTGTAGAGGTTGCCTCCCAAATGGCACCCTATTCCCTACTGCATGTAGTGCACTATTGACCAGAAACTAGTGCACTACATAGGTAATAGGGTGCCATTTGAGACTCATGTCCTCTCCAATTATCTCAACCTCATATCTGTCTTCAGTGACAGACAGTAAATTCGCCTCCAATTCACCATTACCCACAGAAAACCATGCTTGCAGAGACGCATACTTTAAGCTCACCCACAATTTTGATTTTTTTCTTAAATAGTGCTGTTGGAATAAATGAACAAACGGGCACTATGCCTGCCGCGCAGTCGAAATATAGGTTCGGGCAAAGCCCTTTCTTTTCTCGTCAAAGTAGGTAATAGGAGAGCAGACAGTAAGAGGGCCAACGTAAATCAAAACTTCTGACTGAAACTCTATTAATCCAGATGTTGAATTAATCATTGTTCTCTCCATTCTCAATACAGATGGTAAATCTTTTAAGTCATAATACTTTGAATTATTCACAACGGCTTCGCAGGAGTGATTTCCCTCTGAATTATTGAGTTCTTCCATTTTAGGGATACACTGCCTGATTGGCCTTTTAGCACGAGGACCGTCCTTGTTTAAGCGATTGCTTTTGGGTCACCGTGTAATTCGACAGCCACTTTAAATGGAGAGAATGAGTCATCCAAAATGCAGCTAGGCAGGTTCAGGGCTGAAGTTGGAATTCTGACAAATATTGCAGATTGTCGAGGTCGTCGAGTGCTGAATTCTGAAAAATGTTCTCCTTGGCGCTGTATCAACGAATCTTGATTAATTAACATGTTCATCTGTTTACCAAGTCCTGTTGGAAATATTAATACCTCATTATCCACGTGCTCTGGCCCTAGTAGGAGAGTCTAGGTACTGCCGTTGCCATGGATATCTCCCTCTGCCCCCAGGATTTCATTGCTTTGCCTCCTCGTCAGCTGTCTAAACATCTCTCAGTGAAATGCTGTCCCATCAAGGATGATTTGTAACTTGTTATTTTACAGGGAAGAGAAGGACCTGCAGGATTATTAGGATGTAAAAACTGACTAGGCTGCTGCTTGGGTTTATGCCCATTACAATTTGCCAGTGTGTGTCTGCAAATAATGCCGCAATAGAGATATAGTGTCATAAATTAGATATGAGATGGTAATATGGCTGATATGTGGTTGGGTGTCAGACTGTGAAATGACACAAGCAGTTTGTTGTCGATGAGCTCGCTCAAAAACCCTTGATGGAGCCTTTGAATGACCAAACGAAGAGACTAATATCAATTCCACTGGCCGGCCCAACTGAGGAAAAGCAGCCTTGTCCGTTACTGGGAAATCCTCAAGCTGCAGAATCAAAGTGTAAGAAGAATTCTTGCGCTAACCCCCCCCTCCCTCAAAATCCAACCACCAGCTATGCAGCTCTAATACCAGCCTGGAGTCAGCTAGTCTTGACCATATTCAGTCAATTTGCTCAGCAGACGCCCGCCGGCCTCTGCCCCTAACTGCGCAGGGAAGCCAACTTAGCAGACAAGACACTGGCAGATCAAAGACAACAACAAAAAGCTCTTCTTAGCTCTCAGATTGAGACTTCAGATAGACATACAGTGCATGCATGTCTCTCTAACTTCTCTCAGTATAATGGAGAGCAGAAAATTAACAGGTAGGAAAAAACTTGCCTTGGGAAACACATGCTTAAATGTATGTACTGAGTAATATGTGAACCCCCCTGAAAGCCCCACTGGATTAAACAGGTTGCTGATCTACAAAGCATTCACACCTGTGGAAAATGTGCAGGTTTTATATTCAGAAGGGAGTAAACATAAAAACAAAGATTTAAACAATACCTGGAAATCTCATCCCTTGTTCTCACCTATATTCACGTTTTTTGAGCAGTCTCTAATCCTAGATCAACAGGGTCATATTTACTAGGTACCAAACTGGCTGATACTGGGAGGGGCTATCTGAGCTCGTCCAAAAGGAAACACAATTTTCTTTTCCTGTTTCAAAATGTTTTGTTCACTAATGAATATGACCCATGTGAGAACATTGCACTAGTTGAACTGCTTAGTAAATCAGGCCCCATGTGCTAAGCAGAGCTTCCCCTTATAGTAGAGTGGTTCACTCCTCCTAAGTACACCTTACAACTGTGGCACTAATGAATTAATCAGGACAATTGGAGACAGCAGGCTCCTCTCTCCCATACCTCCAATTAATTTTCTCTCAAAGCGCTAGCTTCTCACCAGCAACAGGTGGAGAAGGTCCTTACTCACTCCCATTCACTTTCCACTCCCATTAGCCGTCTTTTGGATGCTGCGGGCTTGCTGATGAGTTTATAATTCAAATCGAGAGTTTTGGTAGATATGAGGTTTTTGATTAACTTTAAAGTGTGAGATTATTCGGATTACCGTGTGCCATCAATCAACGATGGATAAAATCCAATAAACCGATTACTTATAGGCAACTTTTATGGTTATAGGCAACTTAAGTTATAGGTCACTAATCAACTGTGAATTATGACTGCAACCATCACAAGTTTAAAAGACACTAAGTCCCCTGTCACACACTCCTAAACTGAATGATGTCTTGTTGACATTTTCATTTCTAATCCATTGCTATGCAGTGACATGGGTTACATACTTCATCTTGGTTACGTTGAAAACGCATATTAACCCAACGATTGTGGCGAAATATTAGTCTCAGAGATCTACTACTGTCGGCGATGTTTCAACATGTGTAGAACACGTGTGTGTGTGTGTCCCGAGTCTTCTCATGACTATGGATGGACGGTGTTCTCCTCCGCTGGAAGAGACCGGTCACCCCAGACAAAAGCCGCGTCGGCAGGTTCTGTTATCGGGCTTTTCAGACTCCAATATATTTCTCAGTAAATATAGAATAATATTTTTCATCTTATGGCTCCTGCATCGACTGAATGAGGCTGGTGCTATATTTTTGCAGGTTTGACACAGGGATAGTCACCTAGCCTAAAATCAATTCATTCTTAAAGGGTTAGAGATTAATTCCGGCATCTATAGGAGGTTGGAAAAGCATTCTGATCTTGGAGTCCCTTAGGGCAGAATGTCATTCAATGTCAATGTAATGTTTCGTAATATGCAGGAGAATATATATATATATATATATATATATCTTTAAAGAAAGGCACTCTGCACAACAACTACTGATTACCAATGACTACAGGTGCAAATACACCAGGGACATTGAAGGACTTTGGACTTTTGATAAATTACATTATTCTGAATATAAATAGGTATTGTTCAGGATTTCGACATCAAATTCAATTATTTCAAATACTCATAATATACAGTATAATCGGTATAAATTGAAGGTATTTGTGGTATTAAACATTTTGGCAAGCACTTGTTGTCTACAAAATCTTAAATCTTCCCATCTTTGGGATTAAACAACAATAGCGGGTCTCCAACTGTCCTTGTGGAATAGGGGTTAGAGGTGGCAACTACTGCCCTGCCCTCTCTTCCAACCCTTTCTTTCCCTGGTCCCAACACGCTGCTAGAACAACACCGTTATGAAGGAGATTACCACACTCCTCTCCAAGTTCTCGTCTGAGGCCGTGTTCCCGGCAGACCCACTGTGGCAAACGGAGAGAGAGAGAGAGAGAGAGGAAGGAAAAAGCCAAGGCACAATGCCCACATTGGCACAAGATGTTCTGCCCAAAAATCCAGGCCCATTTTTCCCTCCACGTTGGCAGGAAGTCCAAGGATCATGTCTCTCCCGATAGGCAACAGGAGGGCGGAATCTGCTGAAGGATGAGGGAGGGAGAGATGGAGGATGGTGTGATGTGCTGGTGGGGGATAATAGAGGCTGGAGACTTGACAAGGAAGGGGATCAATGGGAGACAAAAAAGGAAAAATCCCAATCCAGAGAGACAGATGCTTCCCAGCCAGCAGAGAGAGTGAGCCGCATTGGAGGAGCAGTGCCCTGGTTGACTAGTCATAATGGGTTACGGAGTAGCGGCATCGCTGTTCCATCATCTGAAAGTTCCATTCTTTTCCATTGTGTTACTTCAATTGTCATAGCGGGGAGAGCAAAACCCACAGTGTTCCTCTCATTGACAGAGACCACTTCTTGGCGTTGTGAAAAAAAGATAACATAATTCCCAAACCAAGAGACAACATCATCTTTCTTTAGTCCACTGAAGCTGTACGTTGTGAAAATATAGTGAGCACACATGCCATTTATCTTGAACGGACTAGTCAAGTGGTATTTTTTTTTTTTTTTACTATAGAACCCCCACAATTCTACCTAGCATCTCTCTTCATTACCAAGGTAAAGGCTCCACTGTGTTCAGTAGGCCTAAATTACAGGTACAAAAATAATAATAATCAAAGTGCAGCTCATTTGCATACCATTGCAAGATACTGTGCAAGATCATGCAATGACAGAAAAGCACCCAATTCTAAGGGAGCATCCCATTTATCAAGCCAAAATCGAATAACGACAGAAAGCCTGAATCTAAGCATCATATAATTTTAATGGATCCACATTTAAAATAAATTGAATGCCCTTGCATTTCATGCCTGTCATATATAATGCACATTGACATCCAAATAATCTGTCGTAGGCTACATATGCTCTCATTATGATCTTAATCATTGATGGCATGTCAGAATGGCACAGGTGCTCCCTGGGTAATGATGACAGGCATCACGGACCATGTCCTCCTCCACAATACGGTAGGTCTCAGGATAGATTTTTACCTCCTAACGCTGTCAGCTTAAAACAATTGAGCTAGCACTGCGACTGGGGTGTTGTTTTTAGTTAATTATTGGACGTGAAGACCCCCTCCCCCAGACTTCCTCTCCATAAGGCAGCTTGACAGCCACAAACACACCCACACTGTATTACAATCCCCAGCTACCCATTGTCTCTCTCACAATCAGCAACCCCAAACTATACCCCCCTACCATAAACAAACACTGAGCAACATCCTGGGTAGCATTGCAATTATTTAGGACGACAACCTTGTGTATTATAAACTGCATGAAATCAGAAGTCCTTGGCAGACTTTGATTCAGCACAAAAGTCCTGGACAGTTATGTACACAACAACAACAGTGGCATATTCACTGAGTGTACAAACCATTAGGAACACCTTCCTAATATTGAGTTGCACCCCATTTTGCCCTCAGAACAGCCTCAACTGTTGGGGCATGGACTCTACAAGGTGTCGAAAGCGTTCCACAGTTGGCCCATGGGATGCAGGGATGCTGGCCCATGTTGACTCCAATGCTTACCAGAGCTGTGTCAAGTTGGCTAGACGTCCTTTGGGTGGTGGACCATTCTTAATACAGATGGGAAACTGTTGAGCTTGAAAAACCCAGCAGCGTTGCAGTTTTTGACCATTTACAGTTGTGTAAAGTACACTGAACAAGAATTAAAATGCACCAACAGCTTCCGGGTGTTGTTTCTCCTCCGTTAGCATAGCGCTAAGCTAATCATAGCGTATTACACCACTAGAACGGAGCTCCCAGCCAACCTCATCTGTGTCTACTCAACCCCATGATGTTCTGTACACTCATTTCCATATGCTTTAAACAAGAAATGGATATGCCACTGTTGTATTTATTTTTCATTCATTCATGTGTTAACAGTATACAGATCGGATCTCCTGGTCAGGGTCCACTCACAGGACAAACACACACACACAAAACAAAAACAGGTTAAGACATCTTTGCAAAAATATCACATTTAAGTAAGTATTCAGACACTTTACTCAGTACTTTGTAGAAGCACCTTTTGCAGCGATTACAACCTAGAGTCTTCTTGGGTATGACACTACAAGTGTGGCACACCTGTAATTGGGAAGTTTCTCCCATTCTTCTCTGCAGATCCTCTCAAGCGTTGCTGCCCAGCTATTTTCAGGACTCTCCAGAGATATTCGATCAGGTACAGATCTGGGCTCTGGCTGGGCCACTCAAGGACATTGAGACTTGTCCCGAAGCCACTCCTGCCTTGTCTTGGCTGTGTGCTTAGGATAGTTGACCTGTTGGAAGGTAAACCTTCGCCCCAGTATGAGGTCCTGAGCAGGTTTTCATCAAGGATCTCTTTGTACTTTGCTCCGTTCATCTTTCACTTCATTCTGACTAGTCTCCCAATCCCTGCCGCTGAAAAACATCTCCACAGCATGATGCTGCCACCACCATGCTTCACCGTAGGGATGGTGCCAGGTTTCCTCCAGATGTGATGCTTGGCATTCAGGCCAAAGAGTTCAATCTTGCTTTCATCACACCAGAGAAACTTGTTTCTCATGGTCTGAGAGTCCTTTAGGTGCCTTTTGGCAAACTCCAAATGGGCAGTCATGTCCACTCTACCATTGGTGGAGTGCTGCAGAGATGGTTGTCATTCTGGGAGAATCTCGCATCTCCACAGAGGAACTCTGGAGCTCTGTCAGAGTGATCATCAGGTTTTGTCACCTCCCTGACCAAGGCCCTTCTACCCTGATTGCTAAGTTTGGCCGGGCGGACAGCTCTCTGTGGAGTCTTGGTGGTTCCAAACTTTTTCCATTTAAGAATGATGGAGGCCACTATGTTCTTGGGGACCTGCAATGCTGCAGAAATGTTTTGGTAGCCTTCCCCAGATTCTGTGCCTCGGCACAATCCTGTCTAGGAGCTCTATGGACAATTTATGTATAAACTAGATGTCTAAACAAAAGACCCCACTATGCAAGTAACCATTACACCTTCGGTATCCTGTGCATGTGACAAACCAACTTCGATTATATTTGATATATGTAACAGTTTTGCTTCCGTCCCTCTCCTCGCCCCTACCTGGGCTCGAACCAGGAATCCTCTGCACACATCAACAACTGACACTCACGAAGCATTGTTACCCATCGCTCCACAAAAGCCACAGCCCTTACAGAGCAAGGGGAACAACTACTTCAAGGTCTCAGAGTGAGGGATGTCACCAATTGAAAAGCTATTAAGGCGCGCACCCCGCTAACGAGCTAACCATTTCACACCGGTTACGCTCACCCCCCTTTTGACCTCCTTTTACACAGCAACCAGTGATCCGGGTAAATAGCATCAATGTAACAGTATTATTTCCATCCCTCTCGTCGCCCCCTGCCCGGGGCTCGAACCAGGGACTCTCTGCACATCAACAACTGACACCCATGAAGCATCGTTACCCATTGCCCATCGCTCCACAAAAGCCACAGCCCTTGCGGAGCAAGGGGAACTACTACTTCAGGTCTCAGAGCGAGTGACGTCACCGATTGAAACACTATTAGAGCGCACCCCACTAATTAGCTAGCCATTTCACACCGGTTACATATAGTGTGTGTTTACCAGAGATGGTATTGTGAAGAACAACATTACCTGCACCAAAGTCAGATTAGGATATAGGCCAAGGACAGATATGGCAGCTCTGCTTCTAGCTCCTCAGCAACTTTTTTTTGTTACTTCTGACATTATTAGCCCAGAAAATGTTTTGTGTTATTACATTCAGCGAAAAATAACTTTTGGATATCAGAGCAGCGGTAACTCACCGTCATTACGACCAGGAATACGACTTTCCAAAATTGGATCCTTGGGTTGTACCCCCCAGGGCAATTGAACTAATTACAGAGGCTGCTCCAAAACACCGCCTGCGGAGAAGAGGTAGTGGACTTCTAGTCCGACGGAGGTGGCGTGCACACCATCCACCGCTTCTGTGTATATTCCTTGCTAATGTAAGTCTCTGGATACTAAAGTACACAAGCTCAGGGCGAGGATCTCCATCCAGAGAGGCATCAGGGATTGTAACATACTCTGTTTCACGGAAACATGGCTCTCTCGGGATATACTGTCCCCGTCCATACAGCCATCTGGGTTCTCAGTACATCGCACAGACAGCAATAAAGAACTCTCTGGGAAGAAGAAAGGCTAGGGTGTTTCATGATTAACCACTCATGGTGTGATCATGACAACATACAGAAACTCAAGTCCTTTTGTTCACCCGACCAAGAATAACTCAACATCAAATGCAGACCGAATGATCTCCCAAGAGCCATGTATATTCTCCTCAAGCCCATACCACGACAGCCCTCAAAGAACTACACTGGACTATGCAAACGGGGAGCCACATATCCTGAGGCTGCATTTATTGTAGCTGGGGATTTTAACAAAGCAAATTAAGGAAAACGCAACAGAAAGTTTTACCAACACATTGCTGGTAAAGTATTGGACCACTGCTATTCAAATTTTCGAAATGCCTACAAGGCCTACGATGCCATTTTGCTCCTCCCTTCCTATAAGCATAAACTCAAACAGGAAGTACCCGTGCTAAGGTCTATTCAAAGCTGGTCTGACCAATCAGAATCAATGCTTCAAGATTGTTTTCATCACGCGGACTGGGAAATGTTCTGGCTAGCCTCAGAATAACATTGACGAATACACAGTTACGGTGACTGAGACTCAGGAAGAGAGGAGATGTTGTACCCACTGTGAGTATTAAAACCTACCCAAACTAGAAACCGTGGATAGATGGCAGGATTCACGCAAAACTGAAAGCGCGAAACACAGCGTTTAACACTGTAGTTATTCCCTCTGTAAGTCAATCAAACAGGCAAAACGTCAGCACAGAGACAAAGTGGAGTGTCAATTCAACAGTTCAGACACGAGACGTATGTGGCAGGGTCTACAGACAATCAAGGACTACTAAGGGAAAACCAGCCGCATTGCGAACACCGACGCCTTGCTTCCAGACAAGCTAAACACTTCGTCTGCTTTGAGGATAACACTGTGCCACCGATGCGGCCCGGTACCAAGGAGTGTGGGCTCTCGTTCTCCGTGGCCATCGTTAGTAAGACATTTAAGCGCGTTAACCCTCACAAGGCTGCCGGCCCAGACGGCATCACTATCTGTGTCCTCAGAGCATGCGCAGACCAGCTGGCTGGAGTGTTTACGGACATAATCAATCTCTCCCTATCCCAGTCTGCTGTCCCCACTTGCTCAAAGATGTCCACTATTGTTCCTGTACCCAAGAAAGCAAAGGTAACTGAACTCAATTACTAATGCCCCGTAGCACTCAATTCTGTCATCATGAAGTGCTTTGAGAGGCTAGTTAAGGATCATATCACTTCTACCTTACCTGACACCCTAGACCCACTTCAACTTGCTTACCGCCCCAATAGATCCACAGACGATGCAATAACCATCACACTGCCCTATCCCATCTGGAGAAGAGGAATACCTAGAATTCTGTTTATTGACTATAGCTCCACATTCAACACCATAGTACCCTCCAAGCTCATCATCAAGTTCAGGGCCCTGGGTCTGAACCCTGCCTTGTGTAACTGGGTCCTGAACATCCTGACGGGCAGCCCCCAGGTGGTGAAGGTATGAAACAACATCTCCACTTCGTTGATCCTCAACACTAGGGCCCCGCCCCCTCCTGTACTCCCTGTTCACCCATGACTGCGTGGCAACGCACGCCTCCAACTCATTCATCAAGTTTGCAAATGACACAACAGTTGTAGGCCTGATCATCAACAATGACGAGACAGCCTATTGTAATGTCATTTTTGTTTTAAAATTGTATTAACAGCCTTAATTTTGCTGGATCCCAGGAAGACTAGCTACTTCTTTGGCAGCAGCTAATGGGGATCCATAATAAATACAAATATAGGGAGGAGGTGAGAGCTCTGGGAGTGTGGTGCCAGGAAAATAACCTCGCACTCAACGACAACAAAACAAAGGAATTGATTGTGGACTTCAGGAAACAGCAGAGGGAGCATGCCCCTATCTACGTCGACGGGACCACAGAGAATGTGGAAAGCTTCAAGTTCCTCGGCGTACATATCACTGAAATGGTCCGCCCACACAGACAGTGTGGTGAAGAAGGCACAACAGTTTCTCATCAACCTCAGGAGGCAATTTTTTGGGGGCATGGCCCCTAAAATCCGCAAACTTTTACAGATGCACAATTGAGAACATCCTGCCAGGCTGTATCATCTCCTGGTACGGCAACTGCAGATCATCAAGGACAACAACCACCCGAGCCATGGCCTTTTAACCCAGCTATCATTCAGAAGGCAATGTTAGCACAGCTGCATCAAAACTGGGACCGAAAGACTGAAAAACAGCTTCTGTCTCAAGGCCATCAGACTGTTAAATAGCCATCACTAGTCGGCTACGACCCAGTTACTCAACCATGCACCTTAGAAGCTGCTGGCCTAAATACATAGACTTGGAATGTCTGGCCACTTTAATATTGGAACACTTGTCACTTTAAAACTTGTTATGGCTTGGGGGCAGTATTTTGACATCTGGATGAGAAGCGTGCCCAAAGTAAACTGCCTGTTACTCAGGCCCAGAAGCTAGGATATGCATATAATTGGTAGATTTGGATATAAAACACTCTAACATTTCCTAAACTGTTAAAGTAATGTCTATGAGTATAACAGAACTGATATGGCAGGCGAGAATCTGTGGAAAATCCATCCAGGAAGTGGGATATTTTTGATGTGTGTAGTTTTCAATTGAATGCCGAAACAGCATGTAATGGGTTAGGACCCAGATTGCAGTTCCTATGGCTTGCACTAGATGTCAACAGTCTTTAGACATTGTTTCAGGCTTGTTTTCTGAAAAATGAGGAAGAATGAGACCATTTTGTTAGTGGACTGTAGAATGAAGCAGAGCTGGTTTGCGCTCGTGACAGATTGCACGCCCTTCGTTGTTTTTCCTTTCTATTGAATACGCTAATGTCCGGTTGAAATATTAGCAATATTAACGACCTGAGGATTAATTATAAACATAGTTTGACATGTTCCAACAAACTTTACCGGTACTATTAGGATGTATTCGTCTGCATGTTGTGACCGCCATTGAGCCAGTGGATTACTGAACAAAACGCGCCAACAAAACAGAGTTATTGGGAAATAAAGAGTTCATCGAACTAAACATCGAGTTCATCGAGCAAAACAAACATTTATTGTGTAACAGGGACTCTTGTGACTGCAACCAGATTAAGATCAAAGGTAAAGGCTATTTCTGACTTTTGTGACTCCTCCACTTGGCTTGAAAATGTTAATATGCTTTTGTAAGCGGGGCGCTGTCCTCAGATAACTGCATGGTATGCTTTCACCGTAAAGGCTTTTTGAATTCTGACACAGCGGCTGGATTAACAAGAAGTTAATCTTTAAGCCGATGTATAACACGTATCTTTTATGAATGTTTAGTTTGAGTATTTCTTCATTTTGAATTTGGCGCTCTGCAATTTCACTGGATGTTGTCGAGGTGGGTCGCTAGCGGAACGTCTGCGCCAGAGAGGTTAATCATTTTTACATACTGCTTTACTCATCTCATATGTACATACTGTATCCTAATCTATTTTAGTCAATGCCACGCCAACATTGAGCAATATAATATTTATTTCTTAATTTTATTATTTTACTTTTAGATTTGTGTGTATTGTTAGATACTACTGGACATTTGGAGCTAGGAAAACAAGCATTTCACTACACCATCTGCTAAATATGTGTATGTGACAAATAAAAATTTGATTTGATTTAATTTTACTACTACTTTTTGCTACTACTTTCACCACTTTTACTCTTGAAATATTTTGTTGTTTACTACACTCTGACCGTATTCACTCTGTTTAGCACATGGACTCACATCTAAATGCTTAAAGAGATGGGGTGTCTAAAGGCTTAAGAAGGTGTGACCGATGGTGAATGGGTGTCGACAAAGCAGAGCTTTCCAGTAGGTGTACCAAAACATTCATGGGCCATTTTCTCAAAAGGGGGGGTTTCAAGTTGACCAACTTTCAAAGCAGAATTACTTTTCCATTGTTCCATATCTGCATACATGATATACTTTTTTCTAGATCTGAGTCTCTACTTTTATCTAATGTAAAAAACACATTTTCAAATGTTGCTACAAAAGCCCGAATCCAGGTTGTGGGTCACAAATAGCACAATGGGAGAAAGCGTGAGCAGGTGATTCCAGCTGTGTATTGACAGGGGTCACATTTTATATTGAACGTCAGTATTTTTTTTACGTCAGTAGAGTGATCATGGACGTGCAACTATAGTTTTCCTTCACAGAAAATACATTAGTGTAACATATTCGGCAGAAAACAGCTTAAAACCTCTTGAGACTAGGGGGCAGTATTTAGATTTTTGGATGAAAAACGTACCCAAAATGAAACCGCCAATTTCTCATGCCCAGATTCCAGAATATGCATATAATTGTCATGTTAGGATAGAAAACACTCTAAAGTGTTTAACAGAACTGATATTGCAGGCGAAACCTGGGGAAAATCAAACCAGGAAGTGGCTTCTATTTTGAAAGCTTCATGTTCCATAGCCTGCCTTCGATCCATTTAAAGGGATATCAACCATATTCCATTTCCTATGGCTTCCTCATGCTGGGAACAGTCTTTAGACATAGTTTCAGGCTTTTATTTAAAAAAATGAGCGAGAAAGAATCCATCGCGTCAGTGATTGGCTGGGTGCCAGCAGAGTTTTTCATGCTTAACAGCTATTTTCTTTCTCTCGCCTATGGAAGAAGCTACATTCCGGTTGACATATTATCGATTACATCTTGTAAAAACAACCTGAGGATTGATTATAAAAAACATTTGACATCTTTCTACGCACTTTATGGATACTATTTGGAATTTTCGTCTGCAATGTCGTGACCGCTCAAGCCTGTGGATTGAACATAACGCGCCAAACAAATGGAGGTATTCTGGATATAAAAATGATGTTTATGGAACAAAAGGAACATTTGCTGTGTAACTGGGAGTCTCTTGAGTGCAAACATCCTAAGATCATCAAAGGTAAGCTATTTCATTTATTGCTTTTCTGACTTTCACGACCAATCTACTTGGCTGCTAGGTGTTTGTAATATTTTGTCTACTGAGAGAGATGTTCTTACATAAACGCTTGTTATGCTTTCTTCGAAAAGCTACATTGAAATCTGACATGCCGGGTGGATTAACAACAAGCTAAGCTGTGTTTTGCTATATTGCACTTGTGATTTCATGAAAATTAAATATTTTTAGTAATTTAATTTGAATTTGGCGTTCTGCAATTCAGTGGAAATTGATGACAATTATCCCACTAAAGGGATAGGTGCGCCAAGAGGTTTTTATGGCAAACTGCAACATCGTAAACTGTTTAAGAGACTGATGGACAGGGTCTGGTAGTGCTCCAGTTCTTCCTGTCAGAATAAGCCACAGAGGTCCTGGAAAGCACATCAACTCCTGTAGAAATGGTACTACGGTTATTGTGAGTAACCTATTTTATGTTTCTTTGACGTTTTCACGTGTGAGTTCCAAATATCTCTTACGGTCACCCCAGCATGAGTATTTTTATGCCTCCTTATTTCTTCCAAATGTTGTGATTCCGATCTTGTCTCATCGCTGCAACTACCCAACTGGCGCGGGAGAGGCAAAGCTCGAGTCATGCACCCTCTGAAACATGATCCGCCAAACCACGCTTCCTAACACCCGCTCGCTTAACCCGGAAGACAGTGTCATGACGTTGGCCTGGCGGGGATAGGTTTATGACAGTCATATATACCTCTTCCCCCCTTTTTCCTCTCTACCCTACTGAGGTTACATTTGCAAAACCCTTGGTTACCATAGAGATTCTGGGAACGTCAGAATGTGGGGGGAAATTAACTATATTCTGGTAATCCGAACATTTGAACATATGCAGGGGTACTTAATGAATATGATGTCAGTTCGGTTGTCATCTGAGACATTCTCATCAATGATCAGATGACAAACTCTACAGTGGAAAGCCTACACATTAGAGTTATCGGATTCACATGGAGTTCAATTTAAATGTTTGAATATGAAATTATTTGTGATGGGATGAAATGTGATTTTAGCTTCTAAAATGAGAGATTTGGATTTTCATAAGAAAAGGCTGCTCAATCAGTGGCCCGCCTCTGTGTAGGGACATGGGCTATAAAACTTTTCAAACACTCCCTCTTCTCCCTTCCTATATAAAGCCTTGACGACACCAGAACTTCCTGTTCCAATGAGGTAGGATGACGGTCCTATGTCAGAATGGTTCAGATAATAACTACAGAACGAAGCCAACATCAGCATGAGCTTTGGTTGCGAATGGTATGAACTTTTGAACTCTTATTCACTACAGAAGTGATACCTCCTAGCTGTTGAGTTAGCGACCGCAGCTGCAAACGCAGGTTAGGAAGGAACAGACAGAGTATCCCGTCTATCACACAACGACGTTACTACAACGTATACAATTGACAACCAGAGACATTCTTCAGAGGACTCGGTTTGGCAACATGGCCTTCCATCCACCACCAACCTATTGAAGTGCAGCTCAGAGTAAATATTTATTGCATTTTCCTTTTCCAAATGGGCGGTAATTTAGAATGCATAAGATCATGTATTTACGATAGCACAGCTTTTTCCCTTTGTTCCTCAGTCTCCCGCTCTTTCACTCCAACCCATCCCCTTTTCCTTTGTGTAACAAGCGGTCATATCTGTTCCGTCCACTAGGGACGTTTTCCTTTATGACGTAATTTGTAATCAAGTTATGATTAATTGTGTGTATGTGAATTCTGTGTGATTAGTTAGGTATTTAGTAAATAAATAATTAAACCCAATTTTGTATTGCTGATTTAAATTGTTAGCCAGGGTTCTTGCAGATAGCGAAGAATTTAAAACTTTCAGATTATGAGACTGAAGTAAGATGAAGATTAATGTTGACTGCTATTGATGTAAAATATTACTAGGTCTTTAAGAGTTTATTCGGAAGATAACAGCTCTATAAATATTATTTTGTGGTGCCCGACTCTCTAGTCAATTACATTTACATGATTAGCTCAATCAGGTGATATTAATTATGGAGAAATGATTTTATAGAATAGCATGTCGTATCACTTAATCCGGCATAGCCAAAGACACGACCACAGCTACACCAATGTGTTGGAGGAAACATCATTCAACTGATGACCGAAGTCAGAGTGCAGGCGCCAGGCTCACCACAAGAAGTCATTAGAGCGCGATGAGCTAAGTAAAGCCCCCCCGGCCAAATCCTCCCCTAACCCGGATGACGCTGAGCAAATTGTGCGGCGCCCTTCGGGACTCCCGGTCACGGCTGGTAATGACACTGCCTGCGATGCAGTGCCTTAGACCGCTGCACCAATTGGGAGGCCCATAGGCTATATTTCAACTTGCCCAAGCACCTCTCCAGTGTTTCCCCAGATAAAGTATGCAGACATTTGCGCAGTCTAGCACAAACATTTTCCCCCTGGCTGTCACGTTCTGACCTTTATTTCCGTTGTTTTGTCATTATTTAGTATGGTCAGGGCATGAGTTGGGGTGGGCAGTCTATGTTTGTTTTTCTATGATTTGGGGATTTCTATGTTTCGGCCTAGTATGGTTCTCAATCAGAGGCAGGTGACATTAGTTGTCTCTGATTGAGAATCAGACTTAGGTAGCCTGGGTTTCACTGTTTGTTTGTGGGTGTTTGTTTCCATGTCTGTGTTTTCACCACAAGGTACTGTTTTGGGTTTCGTTTGTTCCACGTTTATTGTTTTTGTATTCAGTTTTGTTCATGTTCAGTATTTCTTATTAAAAGAACAATGGACACTTACCACGACGCATATTGGTCCTCCGATCCTTCTCGCCTCTCCTCTTCAGACGAAGAGGAGGAAATCCCTTACACTGGCACATTTTCTGGCTGCCGTTCATTGTTGTTTTCTTTACAAATAATAACTTTGGACATGTGTGCATTCTAATCAAAGTAAGTGCCTTTTTTCCTGTATATTGTGTTGTCGTTTCTACTGTAGAATACCGTATGTATGGAGCATAATGTATTTACTGTTTCCTTCATGTTTTCAAGTACCGATTCTTGCATAGATTGTAATGGACACGTGTGTAAAATAGTTATTTAAAGGTTGTACACACATAGCTATTTGCCAGCTATGTTTGGCACCATGTTTGTTGACATTATACAATGCATTCTGGGTGTTACAAATATGGCGGCACGCACAAACTACCCATCGTCATATTACTTCAGATTTTTTGAGTGTTTGTTTAACTCAATTATTTTGATCAATGGTGAGCTCACCCGTGATGTGATGAATTATAAATAGTAATTTCTATTAGGTAATTCATATTATGGTGTCTATCAGCTGAGAGTTAACACAAGTGATCACATTTGGCCTTGTAAAATCTTTCCTCAGTTAGCGTTTGGATTAATGTAGCCTACATTTTCCAGTTTGGATGATTGGGTTATGCTGTCACCACTACTGTGAATGTCTGAACATTGCATCCAGAAATAAACAGGTTTGTGCAAAACGTTTCAGTGAAAAACAGTGTTACCAGCCAAACACTGTTGCGTCAATCGAAACTGGACGTTCTAAATAAGCGTTTTTATCACACCGGTTTGAGCGTATGCTGCAGGGGCCAATTTGGAATGATCACACCTGTGTGTTGGTACATGTCAAAGGGTTAACTCTGCCTTCTAGTGAGTTTATACAAACTTATTTCCTACCATTGTGATAGAGATTGGAGACGGTCAGAAAACGTGGTTGTAACGTTCATCATTTGGTTGTTATCCCATTGGTTACCTCGAGGCAGATGCCCCAGGGGCAGAGTGGCCCACACTCATTGAATATGGTGCTTTTAAATGTTAGCGCTATCACAAGTAAAACCTTTCCGGTGAATGATCTCAATATTGATTACAAAGTTGATTGCTTGTTTCTCAGTCATCAGACTGTAGTGCCACCCTTATTGAAGCCTCTGCCAGACTACAGCTTTTCATACTATATTAGAATTGGGGGGAGAGGGTGGGGGGACAGCCTCTATTTTTTTTAAAGATTGTACTAAATGCTCTCCGCTGTAAGGACATTTCGTTTGTCAACTTTGGGTCTTTTGAGCATCGTGATAAACTGTTTAAATGTCAGTCACCAGTGTGGGCCATAACCCTGTATAGACCACCAAAGCACTGCCCCACTTTCTTTACTGATCTGTCTGAACTATTGTCTATTGTCCTTGAGAACTATGATAATATCATTGTGTTGGGCAAATGTAATATTCATGTTGACAAAGCGACTGACCCCAAGGCCATTGAATGTATTAATCTTTTAAGCTCTGTCATGGATCCCCCAGGTACTGCTGCTCATTCCGTTCACCAGCTCCAGAGGTCTGTCACCGGCCTTCTAGACATCACTGCATTGGATTCATTACCACCGACCCCGGACTGTCTTGTCTCATTACGCATACCTGGTTGTCATTCCCCCTGAATTAACATGTGTATGTATATATGTGCCCTCTATCCTTATCGGTTATGGGTCCCATGTCCGTAGGTCTTGTAAGGGAATACCCCCCTGTATTGGACAAAAATGAATGGCATGTCATTGGCATCGGACAAACCATATACACATTGGCCAATACCACCCAATTCGGCGTTGATTCATGCAAAGTGTATTGCAAATGCCATATGGTAATTGCCAGTTGTAACACTTTAAAAATTCAACAGGGGGCAAATGCGCTCCACCGGGGTTTTTCATATTGGAGATGTAACCCAAATTAATGTCCAAAAGTAAAATTTTGAAAAAATGAAATTTTTTTCAAAAACTTATCACCCCTTAAAAAAGTGCTTTCTGGACCGTTTTTCGAAATTCTTTCGATTTTTTTTGTCAATTACACATGTGTAAGAACTGTATGAATATACTTTTGTCCAATTTTATTATCATAATTTTTTTTTTTTTTTTTACATGCGCATAAGGAATATGTTTTGTCCAATTCCAATATGATTTCATAGGAAGTCAAAGTCAAAAGTCAAAAATGTCAAAATTTTGTAAAAACTTCACACACCCTTAAAAAGTGCTTTCTGGACCGTTTTTTTGAAATTCTTTCAATTTTTTTGTCAATTACACATGTGTAAGAACTGTATGAATATACTTTTGTCCAATTTTATTATCATATTTTTTTATATATTTTTTTAAATTGTGCATAAGGATTTTTTTGTGGGCCAAATGACGTAAGAAATTTGACATGCTCAAAAATCCTGCAGAAATGCAAAATTGACTGGCCTGATGAACTCGGGATGGCCGGGCAGTGATAGTTGTTCCTTTCCATCACTCGTTGTGTTGACTTCATCATGTCCATTTTGTGATGTTTTTTCACTATATAATCATATTGCAAGTGCACGTGCATTTGCAATATGTTTCAATGTGCATTTACCATATGAAATTTGACCTTGCTCAAAAATGCAAAATTGACTGGTCTGATGAACACAGGATGGCCGAGCAGTGATAGTTGTACATTTCCATCACTCGTTGTGTTGATTTCATCATGTCCATTAGGTGATGTTTTTACACTATAGAATCATATTGCAAGTGCGCGCGCATTTGCAATATGTTTCAATGTGCATTTACCATATGAAATTTGACATGCTCAAAAATGCAAAATTGACTGGTCTGATGGACACAGGATGGCCGAGCAGTGATAGTTGTACATTTCCATCACTCGTTGTGTTGATTTCATCATGTCCATTAGGTGATGTTTTTTCACTATAGAATCATATTGCAAATGCACGTGCATTGTTGTGCAACTGGTAACCCAAAAATAAAAATATGGTTGTAAATGCATTTACCGGTCATTCTGATATTAATGCTCGCTATGGGAACACAGGATGGCCGGGCAGTGATAGTTGTACATTTCCATCACTCGTTGTGTTGATTTCATCATGTCCATTAGGTGATGTTTTTACACTATAGAATCATATTGCAAGTGCGCGCGCATTTGCAATATGTTTCAATGTGCATTTACCATATGAAATTTGACATGCTCACAAATGCAAAATTGACTGGTCTGATGGACACAGGATGGCCGAGCAGTGATAGTTGTACATTTCCATCACTCGTTGTGTTGATTTCATCATGTCCATTAGGTGATGTTTTTTCACTATAGAATCATATTGCAAATGCACGTGCATTGTTGTGCAACTGGTAACCCAAAAATAAAAATATGGTTGTAAATGCATTTACCGGTCATTCTGATATTAATGCTCGCTATGGGAACACAGGATGGCCGGGCAGTGATAGTTGTACATTTCCATCACTCGTTGTGTTGATTTCATCATGTCCATTAGGTGATGTTTTTACACTATAGAATCATATTGCAAGTGCGCGCGCATTTGCAATATGTTTCAATGTGCATTTACCATATGAAATTTGACATGCTCAAAAATGCAAAATTGACTGGTCTGATGGACACAGGATGGCCGAGCAGTGATAGTTGTACATTTCCATCACTCGTTGTGTTGATTTCATCATGTCCATTAGGTGATGTTTTTTTCACTATAGAATCATATTGCAAGTGCGCGCATTTGCAATATGTTTCAATGTGCATTTACCATATGAAATTTGACCTTGCTCAAAAATGCAAAATTGACTGGTCTGATGAACACAGGATGGCCGAGCAGTGAGAGTTGTACCTTTCCATCACTCGTTGTGTTGATTTCATCATGTCCATTTGTTTATGTTTTCTCACTTTTGCAAAGTCACTGTGCATTTGCAATATGGTTCAATGGGCAGGTACCATCACGAATTTGTCATGCTATAAAAATCCTGCAGGAATGTGAAATTGACTGGCCTGATGAACACAGGATGGCCTGGCAGTGATAGTTGTTCCTTTCCATCACTCGTTGTGTTGATTTCATCATGTCCATTAGGTGATGTTTTTCACTATAGAATCATATTGCAAATGCACGTGCATTGTTGTGCAACTGGTAACCCAAAAATAAAAATATGGTTGTAAATGCATTTACCGGGACGCCTATTGTCCATGCCCGCTATGGGAGTACCCTACTACGGCCCTCTATCTATGGAGTCCGTCCTGAGTGCTTTATGGACTGTTTAAAATATTCTGATGGATACGCATGTTGTGCAACTGGTGATTGAAAATAGGCACCTGGTAACCCCCCAAAAAATATGGTTGTAAATGCATTTACCGGTCATTCTGATATTAATGCTCGCTATGGGAACACAGGATGGCCGGGCAGTGATAGTTGTACATTTCCATCACTCGTTGTGTTGATTTCATCATGTCCATTAGGTGATGTTTTTACACTATAGAATCATATTGCAAGTGCGCGCGCATTTGCAATATGTTTCAATGTGCATTTACCATATGAAATTTGACATGCTCAAAAATGCAAAATTGACTGGTCTGATGGACACAGGATGGCCGAGCAGTGATAGTTGTACATTTCCATCACTCGTTGTGTTGATTTCATCATGTCCATTAGTTGATGTTTTTTCACTATAGAATCATATTGCAAGTGCACGCGCATTTGCAATATGTTTCAATGTGCATTTACCATATGAAATTTGACATGCTCAAAAATGCAAAATTGACTGGTCTGATGGACACAGGATGGCCGAGCAGTGATAGTTGTACATTTCCATCACTCGTTGTGTTGATTTCATCATGTCCATTAGGTGATGTTTTTACACTATAGAATCATATTGCAAGTGCGCGCGCATTTGCAATATGTTTCAATGTGCATTTACCATATGAAATTTGACATGCTCAAAAATGCTAAATTGACTGGTCTGATGGACACAGGATGGCCGAGCAGTGATAGTTGTACATTTCCATCACTCGTTGTGTTGATTTCATCATGTCCATTAGTTGATGTTTTTCACTATAGAATCATATTGCAAGTGCACGCGCATTTGCAATATGTTTCAATGTGCATTTACCATATGAAATTTGACATGCTCAAAAATGCAAAATTGACTGGTCTGATGGACACAGGATGGCCGAGCAGTGATAGTTGTACATTTCCATCACTCGTTGTGTTGATTTCATCATGTCCATTTGTTTATGTTTTCTCACTTTTGCAAAGTCACTGTGCATTTGCAATATGGTTCAATGGGCAGGTACCATCACGAATTTGTCATGCTATAAAAATCCTGCAGGAATGTGAAATTGACTGGCCCGATGAACTCGGGATAGCTGGGCAGTGATTCTGGTTCATCTCCATGGCTCGTTAGGGTTGATTTCAGAATGTCACTTTTGGTGATGGTCCCTCTCCGTTTAAACATATTGCTAATGTACAAAAGTCAACTAGCAAGTCAGTGTCCATCAGTCAATTAGATGTCATTTTGACACCAAACTGATACCAATTGACACCAAACCCACTTTTTCCAACTCATTTAGAAGCCAACTATCATATATGTCAGAGCAGGCCCATAATTCACAGCGCCTTTAGTTTAAAACATAATAAAAACGTAAAACACATAGTTACGTTCTAGCTGCGGGTCCAGGTCAGACATTATGTGAAGGCCTATGTGAGGCGACCCGAATCCCGAGTTTCGGCTCGATAGGTCCTTCGGTGCCCGAGTAAAACCCTAATTGGTGCTGAAAATCCACTTTTTCCATGCCTTGCTATGGGGTCCTTGAATGAGCTATCGGACCGAAACGTTGGGGTCCGTCTCTATGGGCCGAGCCGGTTCCAATGCACCTAGTCTTGTGTCTCTGAGACTTTTCTAAATGTCGCCACTTTCGTAATGGTCAAAATGAATTGAAGTCATTGCAAATGTACGAGGCTATTTCTCGGTCCGAGAACCTTCTAGAGCCACCTAACTCACCACGCACTATCGACCCGAGGTCTAGAACAGGTTTCTAAAGTTTCGGAACTCTAGGTCTGACGGTTCTTTTTAGCTCGAACAAAGCTAACTATTGGAGGCACTGTCTGTCTCTACAAACCCCAATACGTCCCTCCTTCCAAGTTGTGTGTCTGTGTGATTTAGTTTTCCTTTGAAATTTTATGGGAAAAATGACTGATTTACAGTTCATGGGGGTTGCCTAATCACACATATGAAGTTTTGGACAGATCTGACTTTTTTAACCCCTCGAAACAGCCCCTGAGACACCAATTAAGGCACTTCCGGTTGGCACAGGAAGCTATAAGTCAACATATATCCTCACTGGGCTATGCTTTTACAGAATCCTGTGTTTTAAGTCCTTACGTTAAGAATTGACTGATTTACACAGGGTTGAATGCACTATGTCTATCAAACTGCAGGCAGGTAATGGAAAAACACTTTTAGGGTGATTTTAACCACTTCCGGTTGGTCCAGGAAGCTTAGAATCAACACAGGTAGACCTCATACTGGCCTGATGGACTGTTACCAAAGACAGGTTCATACGGCATTCATAACCCATATAGACTTCAGGTTGAATTTAGGGGTAAAGGCAATGTATTCCTATGGGGAGAGAAGTCAATGCAAACTCTTTGAAGTAAACACCTTCTTTTAACTATTAAGGGTTAATGCCACACGGTCAACGTTAGGCTTGCACGGATCGGAAGGACCTTAGGAACATACCTGAGGTCGAATTGTGCTTCTCACCCTAACGGTTCTCTCACTGTCACCCAAAAGCAAATGACGTTGTGGGGCAGGCTTCATTTTGGGCCTACTTTTCTAATGGTCGCTGCGCTCAGACCGAGCGAGCTACGGTCAAGCGGGATATCTCGTTGAACTCGGCACTGCCTAGACATTATGTTTATGCCATTGCCTGCTCTCTGTGTCTTTGAGAACCACACTTTTTCACTCCATCCTTGCTGTGTGTGCGTGTGAGATATTTTCTTTGACATCTGCTGGGAGAAATGACTGATTTACAGTTCATGGGGTTGCCTAATCACACATATGAAGTTTTGGACAGATCTGACTTTTTTAACCCCTCGAAACAGCCCCTGAGACACCAATTAAGGCACTTCCGGTTGTCACAGGAAGCTATAAGTCAACACATATCCTCACTGGGCTATGCTTTTACAGAATCCTGAGTTTTAAGTCCTTACGTTAAGAATTGACTGATTTACACAGGGTTGAATGCACTATGTCTATCAAACTGCAGGCAGGTAATGGAAAAACACTTTTAGGGTGATTTTAACCACTTCCGGTTGGTCCAGGAAGCTTAGAATCAACACAGGTAGACCTCATACTGGCCTGATGGACTGTTACCAAAGACAGGTTCATACGGCATTCATAACCCATATAGACTTCAGGTTGAATTTAGGGGTAAAGGCAATGTATTCCTATGGGGAGAGAAATCAATGCAAACTTTTGAAGTAAACACCATCTTTTAACTATTAAGGGTTAATGCCACACTGTCAACGTTAGGCTTGCACGGATCGGAAGGACCTTAGGAACATACCTGAGGTCGAATTGTGCTTCTCACCCTAACGGTTCTCTCACTGTCACCCAAAAGCAAATGACGTTGTGGGGCAGGCTTCATTTTGGGCCTACTTTTCTAATGGTCGCTGCGCTCAGACCGAGCGAGCTACGGTCAAGCGGGATATCTCGTTGAACTCGGCACGGCCTAGAGATTATTATGTTTATGCCATTGCCTGCTCTCTGTGTCTTTGAGAACCGCACTTTTCACTCCATCCTTGCTGTGTGTGCGTGTGAGAGATTTTCTTTGACATCTGTTGGGAGAAATGACTGATTTACAGTTCACGAGGGTTACCTAGTCACACATATGAAGTTTTGAAAAGATCTGACCTTTTTAACCCATGGAAACTGCCACTGTGACACCATTAAAGGCACTTCCGGTTGGCACAGGAAGCTATAAATAAACTCATATCATGATTGGGGTATGCCTTTACAGAATCCTGAGTTTTAAGTCTTTACGTTAAGAACTGAGTTATTTACGGAGGGTTTAGTGAGTGTGTGTTATTTCAGAAAATCATAGAAAATCACAGAAATCTCGCAGAGCTCCGCAGCACACTTTAAAAAGATTCGTAAGAACAACCTGCAACTGGATCTGTAACCGTTGAAAAAAAACACCTATCCGTGAACATCACCAAGGTGTCGTTGTACGATTTCTCTTAAATGACGATAGATAAATGGCTGGTTCTTTTTTATTGACACCGGAGGCTCCTTGACTTTGACGTGAAGTGGAAAAATAATTTCTCTATTTTCATTTTGGACCTTTAATCCCAGATAAATGGCCATAACTCAAAAACCGTTGAGGCCTAGACGCCATCTTGTTCGGGGCCAACTGCCCATTATGCCGCCCCTACGCTCACCGAGTTTCGGCTTCTAAATATTTTCAGTTTTCGAGATAAGGCCCCGTCGTGAATCGTGATGTTTTGTAGCAATAGCCATATGATTGCTTATGCCCTCTTGTGGGAATTTCCGGGACATGGGAAAAATGACATAAATCTTATTATTTTTGTAAAACGGAAACCGAATGTCCGACAACGTTCATTTGATGACTTCCTGGTAGGTCCGGCCCTGCCGCTCGGCCCGACGCCGTCCGCGAATTTTACAAACGATTTCGGACGTCTAGTAAGGGACCGTACATTTGCAATATGGACTTTCTCACTAACCATACAGGTACTGCCGAATTCTTCCCTTAAGGTATGTGAGTACCTGTGCTCTGTTGAATCGGCTTTCGTGGTACGTGTTATTGTGCACTTATTATTACGGGTCTCATCCCGTGCATAATTTACAAGTTTTACACCTCACTCTTTTGTTACATCCCTGTGTTATATATATGACATACTTTATTTTGGGCGGAGAATTCAAACCCCCTATTATGTATTCCTATCATTATACAGTGTGACAGAATAATCAACCAATCTAAATGGAGACAGTGGGAAAGGCCGAGCTGGCGACCATCATAGAGACATTCCAGCATCAAGAGGACTGTCTCTCCAGACTCAGCAGCGCCATGGACAGCGTGCTGGCAACCTGCTGGCATCCTGCAGACTTTCCAAAACTATAGTTTGTCAACAAGAAATTTGTGGAGTGGTTGAAAAACTAGTTTTAATGACTCCAACCTAAGTGTATGTAAACATCTGACTTTAACTGTGTGTATACATACATACATACATACATACATACATACATACATACATACATACATACATACATACATACATACATACATACATACATAGTTGAAGTCGGAAGTTTACGTACACAATCAATCCCAGAACAACAGCAAAGGACCTTGTGAAGATGCTAGAGGAAACAGGTTCAAAAGTATCTATATCCACAGTAAAACATGTCCTATATCGACATATTTTTTAAATTTTTTTATTTCACCTTTATTTAACCAGGTAGGCTAGTTGAGAACAAGTTCTCATTTGCAACTGCGACCTGGCCAAGATAAAGCATAGCAGTGTGAACAGACAACACAGAGTTACACATGGAGTAAACAATTAACGAGTCAATAACACAGTAGAAAAAAAGGGGAGTCTATATACAATGTGTGCAAAAGGCATGAGGAGGTTGGCGAATAATTACAATATTGCAGATGAACACTGGAGTGATAAATGATCAGATGATCATGTACAGGTAGAGATATTGGTGTGCAAAAGAGCAGAAAAGTAAATAAATAATAAAAACTGTGGGGATGAGGTAGGTGAAAATGGGTGGGCTATTTACCAATAGATTATGTACAGCTGCAGCGATCGGTTAGCTGCTCAGATAGCTGATGTTTGAAGTTGGTGAGGGAGATAAAAGTCTCCAACTTCAGCGATTTTTGCAATTTGTTCCAGTCACAGGCAGCAGAGTACTGGAACGAAAGGCGGCCGAATGAGGTGTTGGCTTTAGGGATGATCAGTGAGATACACCTGCTGGAGCGCGTGCTACGGATGGGTGTTGCCATCGTGACCAGTGAGAGAGCATACAAGTCGCAGTGGTGGGTAGTATAAGGTGCTTTAGTGACAAAACGGATGGCACTGTGATTAAACTGCATCCAGTTTGCTGAGTAGAGTGTTGGAAGCAATTTTGTAGATGACATCGCCGAAGTCGAGGATCGGTAGGATAGTCAGTTTTACTAGGGTAAGCTTGGCAGCGTGAGTGACGGAGGCTTTGTTGCGGAATAGATAGCCGACTCTTGATTTGATTTTCGATTGGAGATGTTTGATATGAGCCTGGAAGGAGAGTTCACAGTCTAGCCAGACACCTAGGTACTTATAGATGTCCACATATTCAAGGTTGGAACCATCCAGGGTGGTGATGCTGGTCAGGCGTGCGGGTGCAGGCAGCGAACGGTTGAAAAGCATGCATTTGGTTTTACTAGCGCTTAAGAACAGTTGGAGGCCACGGAAGGAGTGTTGTATGGCATTGAAGCTCGTTTGGAGGTTAGATAGCACAGTGTCCAAGGACGGGCTGGAAGTATATAGAATGGTGTTGTCTGCGTAGAGGTGGATCAGGGAATCGCCCGCAGCAAGAGCAACATCATTGATTATACAGAAAAAATAGTCGGCCCGAGGGTTGAACCCTGTGGCACCCCCATAGAGACTTCCAGAGGACCGGACAGCATGCCCTCCGATTTGACACACTGAACTCTGTCTGCAAAGTAATTGGTGAACCAGGCAAGGCAGTCATCCGAAAAACCGAGGCTACTGAGTCTGCCGATAAGAATATGGTGATTGACCGAGTCGAAAGCCTTGGCAAGGTCGATGAAGATGGCTGCACAGTACTGTCTTTTATCAATGGCGGTTATGATATTGTTTAGTACCTTAAGCGTGGCTGAGGTGCACCCGTGACCGGCTCGGAAACCAGATTGCACAGCGGAGAAGGTACGGTGTGATTCGAGATGGTCAGTGACCTGTTTGTTGACTTGGCTTTCGAAGACCTTAGATAGGCAGGGCAGGATGGATATAGGTCTGTAACAGTTTGGGTCCAGGGTGTCTCCCCCTTTGAAGAGGGGGATGACTGCGGCAGCTTTCCAATCCTTGGGGATCTCAGACGATATGAAAGAGAGGTTGAACAGGCTGGTAATAGGGGTTGCGACAATGGCGGCGGATAGTTTCAGAAATAGAGGGTCCAGATTGTCAAGCCCAGCTGATTTGTACGGGTCCAGGTTTTGCAGCTCTTTCAGAACATCTGCTATCTGGATTTGGGTAAAGGAGAACCTGGAGAGGCTTGGGCGAGTAGCTGCGGCAGGGGCGGAGCTGTTGGCCGAGGTTGGAGTAGCCAGGCGGAAGGCATGGCCAGCCGTTGAGAAATGCTTGTTGAAGTTTTCGATAATCATGGATTTATCGGTGGTGACCGTGTTACCTAGCCTCAGTGCAGTGGGCAGCTGGGAGGAGGTGCTCTTGTTCTCCATGGACTTCACAGTGTCCCAGAACATTTTGGAGTTGGAGCTACAGGATGCAAACTTCTGCCTGAAGAAGCTGGCCTTAGCTTTCCTGACTGACTGCGTATATTGGTTCCTGACTTCCCTGAACAGTTGCATATCGCGGGGACTATTTGATGAACTGAAAGGCCGCTCAGCAAGGAAGAAGCCACTGCTCCAAACCGCCATAAAAAAAGCCAGACTGCAGTTTGCAACTGCACATGGGGACAAAGATTGTACTTTTTGGAGAAATGTCCACTGGTCTGATAAAAAAAAAAAAACCTGTTTATGTTTGGAGGAAAAAGGGGCCGGCTTGAAAGTCGAAGAACACCATCCCAACTGTGAAGCACAGGGGTAGCAGCATCATGTTGTGGGGGTGCATTGCTGCAGAGGGGACTGGTGCACTTCACAAAATAGATTGCATCATGAGTTAGGAAAATTATTGGCTATATTGAAGCAACATCAAGACGTCAGTCAGAAAGTTAAAGCTTGGTCGCAAATGGGTCTTCCAAATGGACAATGGCCCCAAGCATAATTGCAAGCAAAGTTGTAGCAAAATGGCTTAAGGACAACAAAGTCAAGGTATTGGAGTGGCCATCACAAAGCTCTGGCCTCAATCCCATAGAAAATTTGTGAACTGAAAAAGCTTGTGTGAGCAAGGAGGCCTACAAACCTGACTCAGTTACACCAGCTCTGTCAGGAGGAATGGGCCAAAATTCACCCAACTTATTGTGGGAAGCTTGTGGAAGGCTACCTGAAACATTTGACCCAAATTAAACAATTTAAAGGCAATGCTACCAAAAACTAATTGAGTGTATGTAAACATCTGATCCACTGAGAATGTGATGAAATAAATTAAATCTGAAATACATCACTCTCTACTATTATTCTGACATTTCACATTCTTAAAGTAAACTGGTAATCCTAATTGACCTAAAACAGGGAATTTTTACTTGGATTAAATGTCAGGAATTGTGAAATACTGAGTGTAAATGTATTTGGCTAAGGTGTATGTAAACTTCCGAACTTCAACTGCATTGTACACACACACACACACGTGTTTGTTTAGGGCTTCGTCCTTGTCGTTTTCATTACGTACTTTATTTTGTGTGGAGATATAAAAAAAAATATTTCGTATTACGTATCATTATACAGTGTGACACTATGGACTTCATCCAACATGTTACTAGGCCCACCCATAACCGCGACCATACTCTGGACCTGGTTATTACCAAGGGGCATTCTATTGACATATCCTATATTGTTGATTTATCTGATCACCACTGTGTATTTCTTACTACCTTGTTTCCCATAGTACAGGGCAATTCTGAGCGCATTATTAAGAAATGCTATTTTCCCTCTGAAGTTACTACAGATTTTATTGAGTGTATGAAAAATACTCCATCACCTACTCTGCCTTCCTCTTGTGATGATTTAGTTGATAACTTTAATAGCAATGTAAGGGCAACCATTGATGCCACGAAGAGCCCCTTGGATGAAACTAATCAATTAAAGGGAAATTGAAGAAAGGCAGGGCGGAAGTGGAGAAAGTCAAAGTTGCAGGTCCATTGTGATATTCTGAGAGAGCAACTTGGCATATATAACAAAGCAGTTAGAAATGCCAGACAGGCTCATTTTTCTCACTTGATCACTATTAAATCAGAATAATTTGAGAGTGCTCTTCTCGACCATTGATGGCCTGAAATCCTACCCCCACAAACCTATGAACTTTCCTCCTCATCCACTAAATGGGATGAGTTCGTGGCATATTTCAGAGATAAGATAACCGACATTAGGCTGGGTATCAGTCAAGCAAGATCTGAGGAGAAGTTTGATATGTGCACTAGCATACCACGCAAAGGCACTGGATTCATTTTCCCTGGTTGACAAGGACATGCTCAGGAAAGTGATATCACAATTTAAGCCTTCTATCTGCCTTCTCGATCCTATCCCCACCCCCTTCTTCAAAACAGTTTTTAATTGCATATCTGAAGATGTGCAAACTATTGTTAATCACTCCCTGTTCACAGGCACTTTCCCCACTGCACTAAAGATTACTATGGTGACAGAAAAGTAATCTAGATTATTCAGATCTCAGCTATTTTCAGCCAATCTCCAACCTTCCATTCTTAAACCAAATTCTGGAGAAATTGGTGTTCAAACAGGTAATTCAAACAGTGCCAACTGTATTTTTTTGCAAAATTCCAATCTGGTTTTCGTGCACACCACAGCACAGAGACAGCCTTAGTTGAAGTGGTACATGATCTTAGAGCCAACACAGATGCCAAACAGCTCTGTCCTTGTACTCTTAGATTTAAGTGCCGCAATCGACACTGTTGACCATGATGTCCTTCTGGACAGAATGGAGAAGTGGGTTGGCCTCCCTGGTCCACTTCTAAATTGGTTTAAGACCTATTGAACCGGTGGAGAGTTTGTCACCCTTGGTAAACATAAATCAGAGAAAATACATATCACGTGGCGTTACAAAAGGTTTGATTTTGGGTCCGGAACTGTTCAGTTATATATATATATATATATGTTACCCCTTGGCAGCATTTTCACTGTTACGCAGACGATATACAGTTTTACATTTCTGTGTCACCAGAATATTTTAGCTCCACGGATAAATCAATAGACCGTATTAGTGATTTAAATACTTGGATTGCTCACAACTTTCTCCAGCTAAATCAAGACAAGACCGAGGTACTTATAGTTGGAGTCAAAGCAGAGAGAAAATCTAGCTGCACATTTTCATTCACGGGCAGTAAAGATACAACACCACATAAAAAACCTAAATGTTATTATAGATTCTGAACAAAATGTTGAATCACAAATTAGCAATGTGACCAATAGCTTTTTATACCACCTCAGTAATATTACCAAGGTGCGTCCGTTTCTCTCTCTGGCTGATATAGAGATACTCATCCATGCTTTTATTACAAGCAGTCTTGACTACTGTAATGCTCTCCTGTCTGGTCTACCCAAGAAAGCCATTGGTCAAGTGCAAAACATACAGAATGCTGCAGCACAGGTACTGACCAAGACCAGCACTGACTGTGAGTTTTATAATTAATTTAAAGACCACGAAACAGTCCTGTCTGGTGACATACACAAAGACATAAAACAATCACCCACAAAACACAGGTAGGAAAAGGCTACCTAAGTATGATTCTCAATCAGAGACAACTAACGACACCTGCCTCTGATTGAGAACCATACCAGGCCAAACGCAAAACACAACATAGAAAAACGAACATAGACAACCCACCCCAACTCACGCCCTGACCAACCTTAAACAAAGACATAACAAAAGAACTAAGGTCAGAATGTGACAGAGGCAGACTTTATTTATTATGCCCCCAGCGTCTGTAATAGCCTGCCAGAGAACCTGAGGGGGGCTGAAACTGTGGACATATTTTAAAACATTTTTAGCTTTAATTTTTCTTAGGGTGCTTTTTAGTTATTCAGTTTGTCATTTTCACATTAAAAAAAAATCAAATTTATTACACAACAAACATATTTAAACTTTTATTTCACTGTTTTTTTCCCTGTAATGGAATGCAACACAATGTGTTTGTCGGAAATGTACTGTATGAATAAAGCTTGCTTTGATTTAAGAAGTGCAACACTGTTTTGCTGGCAGCTTAATAAAACGATGCATGGCAATCATATTACTAATGTTTATTAAAGTTAATCTTGCATTTTACAGGAGAAAAGTAGGCTGGCTACACCTAGAAAAATACAGGAGAAAAGTATCTACAAATCAGTCAGAACGCTGTCTTTTCATAGAATGCCCATTCATGAATTCTCATCTGAGTGGGGAAGTGCAACTGAAGCACAAAATGTGTGATGCTGAGCAGAATTTACAAATAAGCATTTTAGATCAGCGTTTACAAAACACAGAAAGATATTTCTTATGCGCCATATTTTTTTCTGCATGGAAAACACATAATTTTGTATTAGGGCGACACTTAACTTGCTAGTTATCTAAGTAAGTGGCTGAATTAATAAAGTCACGGGGCATCATATTGTGTTAGCTTTCGCCGTGTTTGAGAAGTCAAAGCCCTTTGGATGAGTTCTGTACAGCTGCCACTGCAGCTTGATTTCCTAGCGTTTTTCTCCTCTCCATTCTGGGCTCCTCTGCTCCAAGCAGAGCAAGCAGGTCCACAGTACAGTTCTTCCTTCAGAAAAGCATGCATCAAAACTGTTCATTTGTACAATGCCTCACGTTCACATTCGCTTGTAAAACGTCCAAACTCAGGAGAAATTACATTTGGTAGCTCCTACCTATATATGTATAATTTTATGAGTTGGATTGCCTGTGTTTGCAATTTGTTGATTTTCATTTGCGCTTGTTAACTAACAGCCTACATGGAAATTTCCTATTACTTGTGGAAATTTTGTTAGCGTTCTGGTAATAGACACCCAATGGGCTTTTTTGCATATTTTTGGTGCCCCCTTGTGTACTAAACCGGAAATACCATAAATCCTCGTGTGAGAGAAGGACGGTATTAGTATATGAAAATCTGGATGCCGCCTAACCTTAACACACTCACTCCACTTAAGACATCCACATACAAAGCCAGGTTCTGCTCGGTGCAAACCAAACATAAGTGAAGTGAACGTCTGTGCTTGCATATCAAATCAAATTTATTTATAAAGCCCTTCTTACATCAGCTGATATCTCTAAGTGCTGTACAGAAACCAAGCCTAAACCCCAAAACATCAAGCAATGCAGGTGAAGAAGCACGGTGGCTAGGAAAAGCTGCCTAGAAAGGCCAGAACCAAGGAAGAAGCCTAGAGAGGAACCAGGCTCTGAGGGGTGGCCAGTCCTCTTCTGGCTGTGCCGGGTGGAGATTATAACAGAACATGGCCAAGATGTTAAAATGTTCATAAATGACCAGCAGGGTGAAATAATAATGATCACAGTAGTTGTCGAGGGTGCAGCAAGTCAGTACCTCAGGAGTAAATGTCAGTTGGCTTTTCATTGCCGATCATTCAGAGTTTCTCTACTGCTCCTGCTGTCTCTAGAGAGTTGAAAACAGCAGGTCTGGGACAGGTAGCATGTCCGATGAACAGGTCAGGGTTCCATAGCCGCAGGCCGAACTCCCTTAAAATACCTTCGCTTGAAAAATGAGAAAAAATCTGCAATATTACTGTTTGTCCCTCGAGACGCCATAGCAGTACACTTCCTCAAAATAGTCTGAATTAATCTAACTCAAGAAATCTGTAGTTCATTTTGAAGTTTTTGCAGAGGTTGTCAATTTTACATCTAAGATGCTTGGTGCATTATTTCTCAAGTGAAAAAAATGTGCATGAAAATGAATCGTCTGACGTTGAATGACACACACGTCATTGAAGAATCCCTGCTCTTGATTAATCACCAACAAAGGGACATAGACTTCGGCTTATCTGAAGAAAAAGATGTGCTCAAAAGCCCAAAAGCAAAAATGCAGAACGCTGCTGAACGCCAAAACAAACAAAAACGTAACCACATGTTGTCATAATATAAGCGCAAATAGTTTCAACTGGGAAGCATATGTTAAGCTTCACTCACTCACTCACTCACTCACTCACTCACTCACTCACTCACTCACTCACTCACTCACTCACTCACTCACTCACTCACATACATACAGAGACTTATTTAACACCCCCAAGGACACATCCTCTCTCACATTTGGCGTCCAGCGGACTCCATTACACGGCTCTGTGGTACTATGTACTGTATATCTGTCATTCTTTAAAAAAAAAAAATATTTCACCTTTATTTAACCAGGTAGGCTAGTTGAGAACAAGTTCTCATTTGCAACTGCGACCTGGCCAAGATAAAGCATAGCAGTGTGAACAGACAACACAGAGTTACACATGGAGTAAACAATTAACGAGTCAATAACACAGTAGAAAAAAAGGGGAGTCTATATACAATGTGTGCAAAAGGCATGAGGAGGTTGGCGAATAATTACAATATTGCAGATGAACACTGGAGTGATAAATGATCAGATGATCATGTACAGGTAGAGATATTGGTGTGCAAAAGAGCAGAAAAGTAAATAAATAAAAACTGTGGGGATGAGGTAGGTGAAAATGGGTGGGCTATTTACCAATAGATTATGTACAGCTGCAGCGATCGGTTAGCTGCTCAGATAGCTGATGTTTGAAGTTGGTGAGGGAGATAAAAGTCTCCAACTTCAGCGATTTTTGCAATTTGTTCCAGTCACAGGCAGCAGAGTACTGGAACGAAAGGCGGCCGAATGAGGTGTTGGCTTTAGGGATGATCAGTGAGATACACCTGCTGGAGCGCGTGCTACGGATGGGTGTTGCCATCGTGACCAGTGAGAGAGCATACAAGTCGCAGTGGTGGGTAGTATAAGGTGCTTTAGTGACAAAACGGATGGCACTGTGATAAACTGCATCCAGTTTGCTGAGTAGAGTGTTGGAAGCAATGTTGTAGATGACATCGCCGAAGTCGAGGATCGGTAGGATAGTCAGTTTTACTAGGGTAAGCTTGGCAGCGTGAGTGACGGAGGCTTTGTTGCGGAATAGATAGCCGACTCTTGATTTGATTTTCGATTGGAGATGTTTGATATGGGCCTGGAAGGAGAGTTTGCAGTCTAGCCAGACACCTAGGTACTTATAGGTGTCCACATATTCAAGGTCGGAACCATCCAGTGTGGTGATGCTAGTCGGGCATGCGGGTGCAGGCAGCGATCGGTTGAAAAGCATGCATTTGGTTTTACTAGCGTTTAAGAGCAGTTGGAGGCCACGGAAGGAGTGTTGTATGGCATTGAAGCTCGTTTGGAGGTTAGATAGCACAGTGTCCAATGACGGGCCGAAAGTATATAGAATGGTGTCGTCTGCGTAGAGGTGGATCAGGGAATCGCCCGCAGCAAGACCAACATCATTGATATATACAGAGAAAAGAGTCGGCCCGAGAATTGAACCCTGTGGCACCCCATAGAGACTTCCAGAGGACCGGACAGCATGCCCTCCGATTTGACACACTGAACTCTGTCTGCAAAGTAATTGGTGAACCAGGCAAGGCAGTCATCCGAAAACTGAGGCTACTGAGTCTGCCGATAAGAATCTGGTGATTGACAGAGTCGAAAGCCTTGGCAAGGTCGATGAAGACGGCTGCACAGTACTGTCTTTTATCAATGGCGGTTATGATATTGTTTAGTACCTTGAGCGTGGCTGAGGTGCACTCGTGACCGGCTCGGAAACCAGATTGCATAGCGGAGAAGGTACGGTGTGATTCGAGATGGTCAGTGACCTGTTTGTTGACTTGGCTTTCGAAGACCTTAGATAGGCAGGGCAGAATGAATATAGGTCTGTAACAGTTTGGGTCCAGGGTGTCTCCCCCTTTGAAGAGGGGGATGACTGCGGCAGCTTTCCAATCCTTGGGGATCTCAGACGATATGAAAGAGAGGTTGAACAGGCTGGTAATAGGGGTTGCGACAATGGCGGCGGAGAGTTTCAGAAGTAGAGGGTCCAGATTGTCAAGCCCAGCTGATTTATACGGGTCCAGGTTTTGCAGCTCTTTCAGAACATCTGTTATCTGGATTTGGGTAAAGGAGAACCTGGAGAGGCTTGGGCGAGGAGCTGCGGGGGGGCCGGAGCTGTTGGCCGAGGTAGGAGTAGCCAGGCGGAAGGCATGGCCAGCCGTTGAGAAATTCTTCCAGGGAACCCCAGAGATAGAGATATTTAATTCCCTTTGTCTCCTCACTCCTACTCCCCATTGTCTCTCAGGGAGAAAAGGGGGCAGAGCACTTGGGATTGGGGGGGATGTAGGTCCTCCTCTGATAACACACACACACACGCGACAGGTGGAGAATGAGGAATTGAGTGTCAGCGTGCTATCTGTTGTTGTTTTTTCAAAAGAAAAGTACCAGAGTGCTATCTGCTTTTTCAAAAATACAGTGCCATGTATGTATTAAGTACAATGTGAATACCAAGTTTGGTTCAAACTTGTGGTGCAGCAAGTTTATTTTCTGTAACAGGTGATATATGTGGCCAATGCACTTTACTGACTGTACTGGAGGAGGCACTTTTTTTTACCCTTAAGTGTATGTACATTACTGTGTTTATATGTGGGGTATTGTTTTTCAACAGGAAAAATTGCTGGAGTGTCTATAAATACTCTGGCAGATAATTGGTGGAGAGATTCATGAGCTGTGGAAGATGTGATATACACATTGAGCAACAAATCACGTCAGCGCCACCAGGGACTCTTTATGTAACGTTGTGTAATGCACCGGTGAAAGGCCATCTCTACAGCACGAATGCAACATATGTTTTTCACAGCATAAACACTTCTTTTGACTGACCAAGGAGTGGCCATACTTCCCTGGCTAATCTAGAGACGAAAGAAATGCACACCTATTTAGGCAAGGTGCTGGCTAGTGGAGTAGAACACACTCTAGGAGCTCAGATGCAATAATTTAATAACCCAATAACCAACGTTTCGACAGACAAGCTGTCTTCATCAGGGTATAATGACAAACACTGCGGGGTGACTAGTTTATATAGTGTCAAAGGACACACACACACAGGTGTCTGTAATAATGGCCGGGTGGAGCCTGAAATTATTGGTTTATTCTCAGATATAAAAATAACATACCAAAAACATGAAAGGATAGCATACGATGATAGATACAATTTGGCTACATAGGCCTACAAAACATTTACAATAGCAAAATCACAGTAATCACAAGAATGATATCAGATCAAAGTCTACGTTGAGGGAAGGGAACAAGAGTCTTTAAATTAAAGATCCAGGCAGCGTCTCGTTTTAACAATAAATTGTTGAGGTCACCCCCTCTCCTAGGGAGGGTGACATGTTCGATGCCGATATAATTTAGAGACAAAATCGAGTGGTTTGCTTCCAAAAAGTGGGCCGAGTTTTTGCACCGAAGGGTGCTATGATGCTCAGAGATTCATACTTTTAATTGGCACTTTGTTTTACCCACATCATTTTTACCACAGGGACAAGTTCTAAGATAAATAACTGCCTTAGTGGAGCATGTGATAACACCTTTGATTGGGATCTGTTTCCCTGTTTGAAGGATCGTATGCTATCCTTTCTGGGAATTAACCAATGTTAATGATTACAGACACCTGTGTGTGTCCTTTAACACTATATAAACTAGTCACCCCGCAGTGTTTGTCATTATACCTTGATGAAGACAGCTTGTCTGTCAAAACGTTGGTTATTAGGTTATTAAATTATTGCATCTGAACTCCTAGAGTGTGCAGCTCTCCTTTACATTTTTCATACTTCCCTGGTCCCCTTGTTATTGGAGCTCAGACCCTTACTGAAGTATGGCAGCAGGTAGTCTCAAATCCACTTTTTCCGTAGTCACAAAAGCAACCGTGGAAGTCCTTCAGGGACCCAGAGTGCCGCCCATTGCACTAATGAACTGGTAAAACAAAGACCTTTCATTGGACCACCAAGCCCTTGGGGACACCGGAGCTGATGTCATTGTGCTGCTTCTGTTACAAACCTTTAGGGCCTCGTGACACGGCCATGGCAACGGAGCTAATTATTCCTGGTGAAAATTAGGGAAAGGTGCCTGAACTAATCAATGAGCTAAGCATTTTATACTCATGTTGCCTTCCTTATTGAGTCAAAGAGTGGAGTGTCTTGACTTGGAGGTATCACCCCTGCATTGTTTTAGGTGTACACTTTTACCTGACAAGATGTTCAAATCTGAGAAATCAATAGATGAAAACATGTTGAGATGCTAGCTCTCTTTGTGAAAGGAGGTTGCAAGAGGAAGTCTCCAGACAAATACAACCATCGCCTGTGTGAATCAGTGAAGTGTCTTTCTCCCCCCCCCTCCCTTCTTATCCGCCACACGCTCTCTCCCTCCACCTTGCTGTCACACCCCTGCTGAGCCTCCCTGGCATGAAAGACAAATATTGCCCTTCATCTGGGACGAAACATAGTCAGTCCCCCTTCTCAGCTGGGGCCTTTTATTCACCACAGAACAGTGCCAAACACTTCCATGGTCATCACTTCCTCTGGGTCCTCTTGGACCATCTCACTCGTTGCCTTTTGTTGGTGCCTGGAACGAGAACAGCGAGCTGTCCTAAGATACACCTGAAAGCTCAAGAAACTAGGAGGACAGTCCTAGAACGCAGACTGGTTATAATACTTGAAGAATCTTGAAGAAGAAACTTGCACCAATGAATCAAAAGCTTATTGTTTTCCTTCTAGAATATCACCTCCTCCACAACTGCATCCCAAGATAAATATGAATTCACTGACATCTCGCTCTTAACTCATCACTGTTAATTGAATGAGCTAGCCGTTAGCTTTGAGCTATTGTAGAGGCTAACACTTGGGGTGATAGAGAGAGACATTTTGACAAATGAAGGAGGAAGCCATTACAGTTTAAATGCAGTGTATTGCCATCACGACAAAGTGGGGCTAAGGGAACATAGGCAAGGGCCAGATGATACAACCTCTGGTGACCAGGCAATATGTCTGGATTCTAACAACTGCCTCGTCAATTGTTGGATGAGCGACTGAAAAATGAAGCACAACACATATCTTGTTATGAGAGTGCATGGTGGGCATATTTATGTTTTTTTTTAATGCAATAAAACAGAAGTTTTCAAAGTCAGTCTGCTGGCTTTCGCTTTGACTATAGCTTGATTGTGCATCATGCCTCATTTGAGGTTTATAAATACATTAATGCAAAAACTAATTGGAAAACAACTCGCAATGCACTATTTCACAGCCCCAAAGTCTTGTCAGAGTACGGTAAACATCCTCCGATGTTGGCATATCAGATTTTAAAGCCCAATAAAGAGGCCCAACAGTGATGAGGAACAGGAGTGACAACACTTATCTTTACTGCTGGCTTCAACAAAACGGCAGTCTTCCAGACGGTCTTTTTTTACAAGCCGATAACACAAGTCATTTCACATTGATTACATAAGTCAGGGAACACAAATTAGTTGACTCAGATTCCAAACAGCCAAATGTTGTAAAATGAACTGGAATCTTTTTCCCTCCAAATGCACTGGAAACTATATAGGATGGGCAGGCATACATGGGGACAAGTGAGATGTCAGCCAAAAGCAGTGTTCATCTGCAACAGCTGTGTGGAGCCTTCTCCAAATGGCAAAGCCCGATGTCTGATGTTGACAACTAGCTCAAGTGGTCTGAATCTGCTTCCAATTTATAGCTGAACTAAGGCAAGCCTTGTACAAGCATTTATGTGATGAGACCATTTCCTATAGGAGCTGCACTCCCATTCAACCTTTGTAAATAGTTAGACTTTCTGATCTAATGACTCTTTATAGAGCAAGGCCTGACAGCTTTGGCTCATGTAGTTTCATATTGCTGAAGGATGAGGGCACTGCCGTTGGCTCAGCATTCTCCCAGCTTTGGTCACCATTTGGCCTGCTCAGATTTCCAAAAAGCGCTAACTCGTGCTCTCTGACTGGAAAAGCCCACACAGCAAAACTGAGCATAGGGGGATCCTGATGGCATGAGGTGTTTTCAGGCCATCTTTCAAAATCAGATTAAACTCCACATCAGGCTTTTTGTGTATCAAAAAAGACAAAGCCTAAATGTGACCGACCGACTCAATATTATGTAGCAAAACTCAAAATTGTGTATTTTTTTAACATTGGATAAAGGTCTGGTATATCATACACTACAGTTGAGGAACAACGGGAGAACATTTCTGCTTTGAAAGTTGATAAACTTGTAACCCCACTTTGAGAAAATAGTTCTTGAATATTTTGGTACACCTACTGGAGAGCTCTTCTTTGTCTACACACATTCAGCATCGTTCACACCCTCTTAAGCCTCCCAAGCTAACTGGCTAACGTTGGCTAGCTTGCTAGCTAATTAAAGACACAAATGAGAGAACAGCTCACTGACCATTTTTATGTTATCCAGAGCATTGGTCACTGCAACTGTACTGCTGGCAACAATTGAATTACGTTTATTTGGCAATGTTTACTGACACCAACCATATTCAACAGGTGTTGAGTGTTTGTAAATTCATCAGTTATTCTGCGCTCTGGCACACTCAGACGAGAGTGCTCTGAAATCGGAGTAGACAGCCAGAGTGAATTTACCAGCTACGTCTATCAACAGCTGTCGTGTCGCAGTGACACCATGAACATTCTATTTAAATGGATACTTGCATAGTGGAGTCTTTTGTTAAGACATGGAGCTAGCTAACTAAATAATGAACCATAATCTCATGACATTTCTACCCTGCATGAATCTGCAGGTAGCTAACCAACCAGGTTCTATGTTAGCTAGCTAACAACTAGAAAAGCAAATAGTTCTGAGATACGAATAATATTACTACACAGATCATACACACAATGTTAGCCAGGTAGCTAACAGTACACTTTAACTTGAAATGAAAACAACTTTCTGACCAGATTATAAACGTGTAATATCTGAAAATGTAGCTAATTAGACTATGTTACCTGTATACATGGACGATTTTCCCTCTATGTCACAGATGCCATGTTTGCTGATTTCAAAACTCGGTCCTCCAGAAAGTGGAGAGCAACACTTATGCAGTTCTACTACGCAATGTAAAATAAAAGCAGCATTAGACAGGATTACCTACACATACTGAACAGCTTAAATAGACAGAAGCGTGCTACATGGCAGACCAATCCAAACTCATCTCTCGGCAGGCCCACCACACTCATTATCCCAGTCAATCATGGCTAGCCGGAAGGTTGCTGTCTTTTTCTGTGGCTAAAGCAACAATGCTTGTCATTTAACAGTTGCATTCATATTTACAGATGGCATACAAGTTTGTTATTAAGGCGCATGCTTTTTTTGATTAAAAAAAAGTTTACGTTCAAACGGCTCTCCTGTGAAGTAGTGATGCACGACATATGCCTAGTTTCCTGAAACGAGTCACAGTTGTCGCAGTGGCATCATGAACATTCTATTGTCGGCCGACAGCAAACTTGTCGTTGTCATTATGATAAAGTATGAACACAAAAAAAACAGGCTGCATGACATCAGCAGCATGGTGGTGTATTTTAACACCAATAATCCAATCTGTTTAAAAATGAATTTATCATGTGTTTAATCTAGCAAACCAGGCTAACGTTAAATTAGTTGGCTAGCCAGTTCAAATAATGACCATATCATATTGTACTCATTATTAGAGAAAAATGAACTCACACAAATATAATTATTTACAAGTTAATGGCGAGCTAATTACAGACAATAGCTTACAGTTGTTATTGTGACAAAATAAAAGCAGGGCATTCTATGGGAGAATTTTAGAACTTGGACACAGTCTCGTTGGCCTAACGTTATATCCTAATTCGACGTTGGTGCAGGTCATGTTGTTCTTCACATTGCCATCCTGGTAAACACACTATATCAAATAAAATAAAAAAGTTTATTTGTCACATGCACAGGATATAGAAGGTGCAAAGGTATAGTGGATTGGTTACTCGAAATGAACCATAATCCCAACTCGTAACAATACTCCACTGCATGACTCTGCAGGTAGCTAAAGATAACCAACTAGGTTCAATGTTAGCTAGCTAGCTAACATTAGGCTATAACTTAGAATGCAAATGGCTCTAAGATAAGAATAATATTATTATACAGTTTATACATGTAGCTAGCTAGCCAACAGTACAATTTAACTTGCAATGAAAACGAACTTGACAAAATTAGAAACTTAAAATATCTTATAATAGCTAGCTAGACTCTCTTACCCATTTACATGGATGAATGCTTCTCCCTCTCTGTCATGGATGACATGGTTTCCCTTAGTTTGAAGACGTACTCCGGAGATTGGTGTTTTATACAACAGCCTTCTGTGTGTTCCCTTTTCGACTCCCTCCGCATATTTACAATCAAACGACAGAATTTTCTGTATCTCCTTAGCTATCATACTCTGCTTCTGTAACCGATGTGAAATGGCTAGCTAGTTAGCGGGGTGCATGCTAATAGCGTGTCAATCGGTGACATCACTCGCTCTGAGACCTTGAAGTAGTTGTTCCCCTTGCTCTGCAAGGGCCGCGGGTTTTGTGGAGCGATAGGTAACGATGCTTCGAGGGTGGTTGTTATGTGCAGAGGGTCCCTGGTTCAAGCCCAGGTAGGGGCGAGGAGAGGAACAGAAGCTAAACTGTTACACTTCCACCGGGCACTCTACTGATTTCGAAACGGGGTCATGCAGAATGTGAAGAGCATTAGCAACACTTTTGCAGTTCTTCGTGATATTTTAGGATTACCTACACTGAGCAGCTCATGTTATAGACAGAAGTGTGCTACATGGCAGACCAATCCAAACTCACTCTCGGCATGTCCAGCATATCCATTACCTCAGCCAATCTTGCTTAGCGGGAAGGTTCCTGTCTTTTTTCGTGGCTAAACCAACTAGGCTCGTAATTTAACAATTGTATTTGCATTTATAGGATGGCATACACGTTTTTATTAAGGCACATGCCCCCAAAATTATTTTGATTAAAAAAAATATGTTTACTTTCAAATTCCTCTCCTGTGAAGAAGTGATGTGCAATTTACGCCTAGTTTCCTAAAACATGCCACAAATACAGCTTTTGTGGCTTCACTGACACATGAATCACATCCTGCATAGCCTACACTTGAATACAACACAGGTCTTAGAGCTACAGTAGAACTGTTAGTGTTAAAAAGGTTATATATGCTAATCACTCAGCCTTGAATACAGTTATGGAATTTTTGTGGTGTAACGTACTATCATAGCTGCCATATTTCAGGTTTCAAAGTTTCCTTCCTGCATCTCATCAATGTCTTGGCCAATGGCAGAAAAATAAAACATAAGCACTCTACTCAAAACTAATTTCCTTTGGTCCAGATGTGTTGACAGTTATGACTAGGATCTAGGATGTATGTTGATTTATGATGGCCTTTAATGCTCATTGCTCAAGGGGTTTGCAGGTAATTTCTATTTTTCTAATGGCCACACTGATCTCTGCCTGTCCTGTGCATCCTGTCAGGGCAACAATGTATGCATTCATCATCACCAGCAAAGTGATCACACCATTGTGATCGCTCTCATTTCAAACTTTTCCTGATAGTTAATTTGGACTGTGCTGTATTTTACATTCAGCATGCAAAAGCAAGGTTGCTTCTGTCTCGAACAGGCAAACAGTAAAAAAAAAAAAAATCTAGATAATTTACCAACAAGTTTTCCTGCGACTCACCAAGACCTTAAGAGTAGCTGAAAGGCCAGCGGAGGTGCATTATTGTGGAGGAGAACAGTGAAGACAGGTAACTGCATAGATAAATGAAACACTTGAGTAAATGAGGGATACAAAGTATATTGAAATCAGGTGCTTCCACACAGGTGTGGTTCCTGAGTTAGTTAAGCAATTAACATCCCATCGTGCTTATTGTCATCTATAAAAATGCCCAGTTGCCCCATTATTTTGGCTACCATGTATAGAAGAAGAGATCTAATGTGACTTTAAAAGAAGGGTCTCAATGGAGCATAGGCGGTGTGTGTGTGTGTATCTTTGTGTGTGTCTTTGTGTGTGTGTGTGTGTGTGTGTGTGTGTGTGTGTGTGTGTGTGTGTGTGTGTGTGTGTGTGTGTGTGTGTGTGTGTGTGTGTGTGTGTGTGTGTGTGCGCGTGTGTGTGTGTGTTCCATATGCACAAAAAGCTTATTTCTCGCAATTGTTTGCACACATTTGTTTGCAACCCTGTTACTGAGTATTTCTCCTTTGCCAAGATAATTCATCCACCTGACTAGTGTGTCAAGAAGCTGATTAAACAGAATGATCATTACACAGGTGCACCTTGTGCTGGGGACAATAAAAGGCCACTCTAAAATGTGCAGTTTTGTCACTCATCACAGTACCACAGCTGTCTCGAGTTTTTAGGGAGTGTGCGATTTGCATGCTGACTGTAGGAATATCCACCGGAACTGTTGCCAGGGAATTGAATATTAATTTCTCTACCTCCAATGCCATTTTTGGAGAATTTGGCAGTACCTACAACCAGCCTCACAACCGCAGACCGCGTGTAACCACGCCAGCCCAGGACCTCCACATCTGGCTGCTTTACCAGTGGGATCATCTGATACCAGACACCTGAACAGCTGATAAAACTGAGTATTATTGTTTGTAATAAAGCCCTTTTGTGGGAAAAAACTGATTCTGATTGGCTTGGCCTGGCTCCCCAGTGAGTGGGCCTATGCCCACCCATGGCTGTGCCCTTGCCCAGTCATGTGAAATCCATAGATTAGGGCCTAAGGGATTTATGAACTGTAACTCAGTAAAATCATTGAAATTGTTGCATGTTGCTATAGTTTTGTTCAGTATAGAAGCTCATTCATAACCTTCATTCGTAGGGTAAATATATGGTCTAATACAGCAGTGCATTAACCATCCGTACTGTGTAAGACAGAATAAATCTCAGCCGGTTTCCAGAGTGTACTCACTCAAGTAAAAATGTGTGGTCAGCATTGACCACATGCTTCACTAAGATTGATCAACTTTGAATCATTATGTAGGTGACGGTTGCACGTCATTTCTAATTTCCTAATGGTTGTCAATTTCATCAGTGTTGCACGAGCCATAAAACTACTCTTTCTCCTAGTCACACGAGCCATAAAACTACTCTTTCTCCTAGTCACACGAGCCATAAAACTACTCTTTCTCCTAGTCACACGAGCCATAAAACTACTCTTTCTCCTAGTCACACGAGCCATAAAACTACTCTTTCTCCTAGTCACACAAGCCATAAAACTACTCTTTCTCCTAGTCGCACGAGCCATAAAACTACTCTTTCTCCTAGTCACACGAGCCATAAAACTACTCTTTCTCCTAGTCGCACAAGCCATAAAACTACTCTTTCTCCTAGTCACACGAGCCATAAAACTACTCTTTCTCCTAGTCGCACAAGCCATAAAACTACTCTTTCTCCTAGTCACACGAGCCATAAAACTACTCTTTCTCCTAGTCACACGAGCCATAAAACTACTCTTTCTCCTAGTCACACGAGCCATAAAACTACTCTTTCTCCTAGTCACACAAGCCATAAAACTACTCTTTCTCCTAGTCACACGAGCCATAAAACTACTCTTTCTCCTAGTCACACGAGCCATAAAACTACTCTTTCTCCTAGTCACACTAGCCATAAGCCTACTATTTCTCCTAGTCACACGAGCCATAAAACTACTCTTTCTCCTAGTCACACGAGCCATAAAACTACTCTTTCTCCTAGTCACACTAGCCATAAAACTACTCTTTCTCCTAGTCACACTAGCCATAAAACTACTCTTTCTCCTAGTCACACGAGCCATAAAACTACTCTTTCTCCTAGTCACACTAGCCATAAAACTACTCTTTCTCCTAGTCGCACAAGCCATAAAACTACTCTTTCTCCTAGTCACACGAGCCATAAAACTACTCTTTCTCCTAGTCACACGAGCCATAAAACTACTCTTTCTCCTAGTCACACGAGCCATAAAACTACTCTTTCTCCTAGTCACACTAGCCATAAAACTACTCTTTCTCCTAGTCACACGAGCCATAAAACTACTCTTTCTCCTAGTCACACGAGCCATAAAACTACTCTTTCTCCTAGTCACACGAGCCATAAAACTACTCTTTCTCCTAGTCACACGAGCCATAAAACTACTCTTTCTCCTAGTCACACGAGCCATAAAACTACTCTTTCTCCTAGTCACACGAGCCATAAAACTACTCTTTCTCCTAGTCACACTAGCCATAAAACTACTCTTTCTCCTAGTCACACGAGCCATAAAACTACTCTTTCTCCTAGTCACACGAGCCATAAAACTACTCTTTCTCCTAGTCACACTAGCCATAAAACTACTCTTTCTCCTAGTCACACGAGCCATAAAACTACTCTTTCTCCTAGTCACACGAGCCATAAAACTACTCTTTCTCCTCGTCACACGAGCCATAAAACTACTCTTTCTCCTAGTCACACGAGCCATAAAACTACTCTTTCTCCTAGTCACACAAGCCATAAAACTACTCTTTCTCCTAGTCGCACGAGCCATAAAACTACTCTTTCTCCTAGTCACACGAGCCATAAAACTACTCTTTCTCCTAGTCGCACAAGCCATAAACTACTCTTTCTCCTAGTCACACGAGCCATAAAACTACTCTTTCTCCTAGTCGCACAAGCCATAAAACTACTCTTTCTCCTAGTCACACGAGCCATAAAACTACTCTTTCTCCTAGTCACACTAGCCATAAAACTACTCTTTCTCCTAGTCACACGAGCCATAAAACTACTCTTTCTCCTAGTCACACAAGCCATAAAACTACTCTTTCTCCTAGTCACACGAGCCATAAAACTACTCTTTCTCCTAGTCACACGAGCCATAAAACTACTCTTTCTCCTAGTCACACTAGCCATAAAACTACTCTTTCTCCTAGTCACACGAGCCATAAAACTACTCTTTCTCCTAGTCACACGAGCCATAAAACTACTCTTTCTCCTAGTCACACTAGCCATAAAACTACTCTTTCTCCTAGTCACACTAGCCATAAAACTACTCTTTCTCCTAGTCACACGAGCCATAAAACTACTCTTTCTCCTAGTCACACGAGCCATAAAACTACTCTTTCTCCTAGTCGCACAAGCCATAAAACTACTCTTTCTCCTAGTCACACGAGCCATAAAACTACTCTTTCTCCTAGTCACACGAGCCATAAAACTACTCTTTCTCCTAGTCACACGAGCCATAAAACTACTCTTTCTCCTAGTCACACTAGCCATAAAACTACTCTTTCTCCTAGTCACACGAGCCATAAAACTACTCTTTCTCCTAGTCACACGAGCCATAAAACTACTCTTTCTCCTAGTCACACGAGCCATAAAACTACTCTTTCTCCTAGTCACACGAGCCATAAAACTACTCTTTCTCCTAGTCACACGAGCCATAAAACTACTCTTTCTCCTAGTCACACGAGCCATAAAACTACTCTTTCTCCTAGTCACACTAGCCATAAAACTACTCTTTCTCCTAGTCACACGAGCCATAAAACTACTCTTTCTCCTAGTCACACGAGCCATAAAACTACTCTTTCTCCTAGTCACACTAGCCATAAAACTACTCTTTCTCCTAGTCACACGAGCCATAAAACTACTCTTTCTCCTAGTCACACTAGCCATAAAACTACTCTTTCTCCTAGTCACACTAGCCATAAAACTACTCTTTCTCCTAGTCACACGAGCCATAAAACTACTCTTTCTCCTAGTCACACGAGCCATAAAACTACTCTTTCTCCTAGTCACACGAGCCATAAAACTACTCTTTCTCCTAGTCACACGAGCCATAAAACTACTCTTTCTCCTAGTCACACTAGCCATAAAACTACTCTTTCTCCTAGTCACACGAGCCATAAAACTACTCTTTCTCCTAGTCACACGAGCCATAAAACTACTCTTTCTCCTAGTCACACGAGCCATAAAACTACTCTTTCTCCTAGTCACACTAGCCATAAAACTACTCTTTCTCCTAGTCACACTAGCCATAAAACTACTCTTTCTCCTAGTCACACGAGCCATAAAACTACTCTTTCTCCTAGTCACACGAGCCATAAAACTACTCTTTCTCCTAGTCACACGAGCCATAAAACTACTCTTTCTCCTAGTCACACGAGCCATAAAACTACTCTTTCTCCTAGTCACACTAGCCATAAAACTACTCTTTCTCCTAGTCACACTAGCCATAAAACTACTCTTTCTCCTAGTCACACGAGCCATAAAACTACTCTTTCTCCTAGTCACACGAGCCATAAAACTACTCTTTCTCCTAGTCACACGAGCCATAAAACTACTCTTTCTCCTAGTCACACGAGCCATAAAACTACTCTTTCTCCTAGTCACACGAGCCATAAAACTACTCTTTCTCCTAGTCACACGAGCCATAAAACTACTCTTTCTCCTAGTCACACGAGCCATAAAACTACTCTTTCTCCTAGTCACACGAGCCATAAAACTACTCTTTCTCCTAGTCACACGAGCCATAAAACTACTCTTTCTCCTAGTCACACGAGCCATAAAACTACTCTTTCTCCTAGTCACACGAGCCATAAAACTACTCTTTCTCCTAGTCACACGAGCCATAAAACTACTCTTTCTCCTAGTCACACGAGCCATAAAACTACTCTTTCTCCTAGTCACACTAGCCATAAAACTACTCTTTCTCCTAGTCACACGAGCCATAAAACTACTCTTTCTCCTAGTCACACGAGCCATAAAACTACTCTTTCTCCTAGTCACACGAGCCATAAAACTACTCTTTCTCCTAGTCACACTAGCCATAAAACTACTCTTTCTCCTAGTCACACTAGCCATAAAACTACTCTTTCTCCTAGTCACACGAGCCATAAAACTACTCTTTCTCCTAGTCACACGAGCCATAAAACTACTCTTTCTCCTAGTCACACGAGCCATAAAACTACTCTTTCTCCTAGTCACACGAGCCATAAAACTACTCTTTCTCCTAGTCACACTAGCCATAAAACTACTCTTTCTCCTAGTCACACGAGCCATAAAACTACTCTTTCTCCTAGTCACACGAGCCATAAAACTACTCTTTCTCCTAGTCACACGAGCCATAAAACTACTCTTTCTCCTAGTCACACGAGCCATAAAACTACTCTTTCTCCTAGTCACACGAGCCATAAAACTACTCTTTCTCCTAGTCACACGAGCCATAAAACTACTCTTTGTCCTAGTCACACGAGCCATACAACTACTCTTTCTCCTAGTCACACGAGCCATAAAACTACTCTTTCTCCTAGTCACACGAGCCATAAAACTACTCTTTCTCCTAGTCACACGAGCCATAAAACTACTCTTTCTCCTAGTCACACGAGCCATAAAACTACTCTTTCTCCTAGTCACACGAGCCATAAAACTACTCTTTCTCCTAGTCACACGAGCCATAAAACTACTCTTTCTCCTAGTCACACGAGCCATAAAACTACTCTTTCTCCTAGTCACACGAGCCATAAAACTACTCTTTCTCCTAGTCACACGAGCCATAAAACTACTCTTTCTCCTAGTCGCACAAGCCATAAAACTACTCTTTCTCCTAGTCACACGAGCCATAAAACTACTCTTTCTCCTAGTCGCACAAGCCATAAAACTACTCTTTCTCCTAGTCGCACAAGCCATAAAACTACTCTTTCTCCTCGTCACACGAGCCATAAAACTACTCTTTCTCCTAGTCACACGAGCCATAAAACTACTCTTTCTCCTAGTCACACGAGCCATAAAACTACTCTTTCTCCTAGTCGCACAAGCCATAAAACTACTCTTTCTCCTAGTCGCACAAGCCATAAAACTACTCTTTCTCCTCGTCACACGAGCCATAAAACTACTCTTTCTCCTCGTCACACGAGCCATAAAACTACTCTTTCTCCTAGTCACACGAGCCATAAAACTACTCTTTCTCCTAGTCACACAAGCCATAAAACTACTCTTTCTCCTAGTCACACGAGCCATAAGCCTACTATTTCTCCTAGTCACACGAGCCATAAAACTACTCTTTCTCCTAGTCACACGAGCCATAAAACTACTCTTTCTCCTAGTCACACGAGCCATAAAACTACTCTTTCTCCTAGTCACACGAGCCATAAAACTACTCTTTCTCCTCGTCACACGAGCCATAAAACTACTCTTTCTCCTAGTCACACGAGCCATAAAACTACTCTTTCTCCTAGTCACACAAGCCATAAAACTACTCTTTCTCCTAGTCACACGAGCCATAAGCCTACTATTTCTCCTAGTCACACGAGCCATAAAACTACTCTTTCTCCTAGTCACACGAGCCATAAAACTACTCTTTCTCCTCGTCACACGAGCCATAAAACTACTCTTTCTCCTAGTCACACGAGCCATAAAACTACTCTTTCTCCTAGTCACACAAGCCATAAAACTACTCTTTCTCCTAGTCACACGAGCCATAAAACTACTCTTTCTCCTAGTCACACGAGCCATAAAACTACTCTTTCTCCTAGTCACACGAGCCATAAAACTACTCTTTCTCCTCGTCACACGAGCCATAAAACTACTCTTTCTCCTAGTCACACGAGCCATAAAACTACTCTTTCTCCTAGTCACACAAGCCATAAAACTACTCTTTCTCCTAGTCACACTAGCCATAAGCCTACTATTTCTCCTAGTCACACGAGCCATAAAACTACTCTTTCTCCTAGTCACACGAGCCATAAAACTACTCTTTCTCCTAGTCACACGAGCCATAAAACTACTCTTTCTCCTAGTCACACGAGCCATAAAACTACTCTTTCTCCTAGTCACACGAGCCATAAAACTACTCTTTCTCCTAGTCACACGAGCCATAAAACTACTCTTTCTCCTAGTCACACGAGCCATAAAACTACTCTTTCTCCTAGTCACACGAGCCATAAAACTACTCTTTCTCCTAGTCACACTAGCCATAAGCCTACTATTTCTCCTTCAAACTCTTCCCATTAATGTATTTTATACTTTGTGTCTTTGCTACAAAGACAGTACAGTATGAAGATAGGCTAAAACTGCTCCTCCAATTGAAATCCCTGATTAGACTTGTCATGGCAATGTCACAGTGATGTTGGCTAGCTAATCTCATGCGTAGAAACACGTCATCGGGGCGAACAGTCGTCTCGCGCCGAACTGTGCATGTGCAGGCCGTTAAATCAGACACTTCGACATAGTTATTTTTGATGAAAATGAAAACGTGTCAGTTTGTCACTTTCACGAGGTTAGATCTATAACATGTTCAACTAATTAAGACACCTAAGGTTGAGCCTTAAGATTTAGAGAAATAACAACTAAGGAAGAATTTCTCACTTCTCTCATTGACTTCTCAAACCCCAAACCCCGACATGGTCTGTTTGATCTGTTTCACAAGCATTCCTGGAAGTCTCGCGATGTTGCACCTCTGGGTTTAGAAATGTTATTTCTGATATTTTGTGATTCTTTTTTTCTTGGTAGAAGTATATTAATATAGAATCCCCCCGAAACAGAGTGAGGAAAAGAGAGAGATTGAAAGCTCTGTGCCCTCCAGTTGTGGCGATTAACAGCATACCTCACATATGCTCCATGTGGATCTTGCTGCATGGAAACAAAGGCCATCCTGCTTGGGGTAAATGGAGCCAGGGAGCCCACAAAACAGAAGAGGGGCCTCCACTTCGTCCTCAACAGACGGACAGCAAACATAAACAAACAGAATCCCCCCATACTTATGCATGGCTGATAAAAGGCATTCTTTGTCTCAGGATTAGGTTCTCTCAGACCGTTGGATTACGGCTCCTATACCTCCCTAAATTTTGCACGTTTGTTTCTAATTAAGCCCATCTGCTTTTTATATACGGGTATTAGAGCAACAGAAGTCTGGAGGGAGAAAACAAAAAAACTCCAGGAACTGTATTTTAACAGATGGAGGTATTAGCTGTGTGGCGTCTCGACCCCAAGTACGTCTCTGCTGAAATATGAGACGGATCGGAGGGGGTAGAGCACGTACTGTTTTCACACCAATCCACATATATTTCAATAAGCGACGTTGGAAGGAAGGGTACGCCACCATTTTTGCATGTTTCAGCGACAAACTTCGACAAATTTAATTGACAACCGGGAGTAATAGGGAAGAGAGAGACAATTATGTGTTATTTGGCGATGAGCAGCGTGTGTGTTGTCACTGCTGGCACTGCTGAATCCCAATTGCAAACCTCTTGTCCCAGGTCAGCCCCATCTAGCCGACATTAGGAGACGATTTTTCCATTGTCAGCAAATGCCAACATTAATTTACAGCAGCACACTGCCTCTGAAAAGAGACTTGCGGTTCATTCACTACAGAGATATTTTAATGATCCCCGTCCCCTGCCATTCTTCCCATTCTCTGGAGTTTATGGATGAACCGATGGCGCCTCCATACTCAGATTGAACTACTCTAACAGACTATTCACCACATTACATACACCTGATTACATACACACACACACACACGTCTTTCCTTCTTATTGATAGCATATGTACATATCGCCGAATAGCCACAATAATACCATGTTCTCCATTTTGTCCGTGCTCTAGAACAAACATGTTTATTTGGATTGTCTCTCAATGTTTACAAGTGAGAGACTAGATTCAAATGTTGGCCTACGATCACAATACATGTAATAGGCTATACTATACATTTCAGTAGATCTTTCAGGGGTTGAAACGTAAGCATATAGTCCCATAACCAATTGTATTTGTCTGGCACTGAGTTACATTATTGACTTTCAATATCTCAACTCTCTCACTTTTACTTTTATCTGTATGTATTTTATGCAATTTCCTCTGTCCCCTGGGGGTGTCAGTGTCAGATACACCTGTTTGGAATAAGAGGGCCTTAGAATTCGCATCACATCTACAGTAAACCAGCTTCAAAAACTTATCCATGTACTATCCAGTAGTGTATCCAATACAATAAAGGCATTTGATAGCAAATGTGGCAAAACAGTCTCCAGTCTCAAGCAAAGCACTACTGACCCACAGGATCAATGTAGTGGAAATGGTGTTGACAGATGATAGTTCACTCAATGCAGATATAGAGACAACCCAATCACAACCATACAATGATGACTGACATGTTGATAACACGATATCTAGGGCTGGCATAATTATCGTATATTCATATAACTGACAATAATGGACAAGAACCGTGAACTTAAAACAATACTCGTCATAATCGTCTTTTTTGTGTACTTTTTACCCCATTTTCTCCCCAATTTCGTAATATTCAATTGGTAGTTACAACGCTGCAACTCCCGTACGGACTCGGGAGAGGCGAAGGTCAAGAGCCATGCGTTCTCCGAAGCACGACCCTGCATAGCCGCACTGCTTCTTGACACACTGCTCGCTTAACCTGGTAGCCAGTCGCACCAATGTGTCGGAGGAAACACCGTCCAGTTGGCGCCCGGCCTGCCACAAGGAGTCGCTAGAGCACGATGGGACAAGGAAATCCCGGCCGGCCAAACCCTCCCCTAACCCGGACAACGGTGGGCCAATTGTGCCCCACCTCATGGGTCTCCCTGTCGCGGCCAGCTGCGACACAGCCCGGTATTGTACCCGGATCTGTAGCAACACCTCTAGCACTGCAATACAGTGCCTTAGAACCACTAGATAGATATCGTTTACCCAATAGCAGTTTTTCATTTTTACATGAAGTGGTTAAAGTTAATAATTTTATGAGCAGAATGACACGGTTGAGAGGAAAAGCTTCATTTTCAAAACCGTTTTTGAGACACTGGTCTCACCAAAGCTGTGTTGTATTTATTAGGTGTGCCATAGCTAGTTTTCAAATATGCATTATGATACATTACAAGCCCCAACAATGTTTTTACAAAAATGACAATTATGAAAATAACCACAGACATTTGCATGACAATTAATTGTTAACAAAATGCCATAATTGTCACAGCCCTAATGATACTGTATCTTCAACATGTTCACACAGCAGGCTGTAGAAAACTGCTGCAACCATGACAAGGACCGACGAGTTGTGCGTTCCGAGATGCCATTCAGCACACCACTGTTGTACTAAGATATTATTTGCCTGTTTGTTGCCTGGCTGTTATTTTGCACCATTCTTGCCATTCTCCCTCGACGAGTTGTTTTCTCCCACAGGACTGCCGCTGACTGGATGTTTTTTGTTTGTCGCACCATTCTCTGTAAACCCTAGACCCTGTCGTGCGTGAAAAGCCCAGGAGGCCGGCCATTTCTGAGATACTGGAACCGGCGAGCCTGGCTTAGGTCACTCGTTTTTCCTATTCTAACATTAAATCGAACAGTAACTGAATGCCTCGATTGCTGTCTGTCTGCTTTATAAAGTAAGCCACAGCTAAATGATTTAATATCTGTAGGAGCAAACCATTTTCATGAACGGGGTGGGGTACCTAATAAAGTGCATTTGTACATTTATGCTACACACGCATTTACTATTGCTAATACTGCCTAATTTAAAACACTTGTCCCCCAATCCCTCCTTCCCCCAAACATGGGTAAAAATTTTACTATAAATTGTGACTTGTACTATACTAATGCTAAATGTTTATTATTTTCTCCTTTATGTTCGTATTGTTATTTTTATTATTTGTTATTGTTGTTGCATTATCGAGAAGGAACCTGCAAGAGGTGCCTTTCGGTTGGACAGTGTATACCATGTGTATACGTCTAATAAAACTAGAAATTTCCTCTGTGAAGACTTACGCCCCGGAAAAGTTTGTTTACTTCCACTTTATTAATGCCCATTGGGCCGGATTAGAGGTGCGTCATCGTCTCATTGGATTTCATATGGCTGCGGGGCAGGCCTGGAAATAAATAAAGGTTGTTTCAATAAGGTTGTTTCTCCTTCTGTAGCCTTATACGGACTTCAGACAGCGTCTCTAATTTATCCTCCACCCCAGGAAAGAGCCATGCACGCAACATCCAGCACCGTTACTAGGTGAAAATATATACAAGTTCAAAGTAAATTTACTGCTTTAAATATCAGACCGTTGCTTTTAAGACTAATGTGGCAGTCCCTGCGTGCCATAAATTCATTGTGATTGAGTATTAGAGGAGAGGATTCCCACTTTTCCCCCAGCCTGTACATTTGCTACTTGGTAATATTATAACCTTGGGCAGCTGTTGTTTTAATTAAATTATTATGCACTTTGCAGAAGCACTTTCTGGTGTGTGTGGGTGGGTGCGTGTGTGTGTGGGTGGGTGGGTGGGGCTTACACCCCTATAATTTTGCATTAGTACAAGGTAAAAATGGCCTGGGGCTATGTGATCTATTCTGTGTTAACTGTGGAGCAGCTGCTCTTATTCCCTGGAACTCCTCTGGTTACAGTGCCCATCTGTGACCCACGCACAATCATCCAATCTCAGTGCTGCTGCTAATGAAAAATATTGATCGCTCCATATTTAAACTAAACTAAAAAAAATTTAACAAAGAAGGTACATGTGGTGGGAGACAGGGATGGTCAATGGTGTGTGCTTTTACTGTCTCTGTTAGGCACATTAGCAGATGAAATTCACATTCTACAGCTGGACAGGGAGAGTAGAATCTAGCACAATGTACTTTTGTCTTTGTTTGGCACACTGGCGGTGTACTTTTGTAATACAGTGGTCACCAACCTTTTCTGAGTCAAGATCACTTTCGGAGTCAAAAAGCATGATTTTGTTTTAAGCCTATGCAACATTAACCTAATAAACACAACTCTGTAAGATTGTGGTTTGTGCAGTAGGCTGTATACATTATCACAGCATATTGTCTAAATGCTTGGCCTGCCAATTTTGTTCTTCGCAGACCATATTATATTTCAAAATTCAAGCTTTGTTAAGAAAATAGATCAGGTGTTGTATCACTTGCAAGGCACAGCTGAGCATAAATTGAAATAATTGACAAATAATTTGCTTTTTTATTTTACTGGACTGATTGTACCTGCATCTGAGGGTCAGTTTCAGTGAGGGGAGGGATAGAGCAATAGAGGGTCAGCCTGTTATAGTCCCTGCTCTCTCCTTTCCTCCGATGAGACCGATCAGAGAGAAGGGAAACCGTCTTCCACCTAATGGCGAAACTCGAGTCAAACAACATTATTTCTGCCTCATGCACTCAAGGGATCCTGAGTGTCGCAACCGTCTATGGCACTGCATCACAGTGCTAGAGGCATCACTACAGACCCGGGTTCGATCCCGGGATGTATCACAACCATAGGGCGGCGCACAATTGGCCCAGCTTCTTCCGGGTTAGTGGAAGGTTTGGCTGGGGTAGGCCGAAATTGGAAATAAGAATTGGTTCTTAATTTAACTAACATGCCTAGTTAAATAAAGGTTAAATAAATAGAAATGCACAAATTCATGTTGTTCTTATGACCAGACAAAGTGAAATATTACACGAATAGCTGCTAATAATAAAAATGCAGGCCTATTGATACACTTGACTACTTATTCATTGCAGAATGCTGCAGTGTTGGTTGTAGTGTGAATGGTAGGGAGAAGCACATTTAATGTTTTGTAAAAGTGTTGAATAAAAACATTGTCGACAGTGCTGAATAAAAACGTATAAACAGCTCTTTGCTGTATTCTTTGACAGTGATGGTTTTAAAAGTTATGATGTCTCACATAAGCTAGTATAACATTTTGCAGTAGGGTCATGGAAGCAGTATTTGACCTTTTGACTGTTACTTTGGTACATTGCAAAAAGCACATAAGTTAAAAGGTCTTTCTTTAGTACTTAGAAGTGCTGCTTGGAAAATAAATAACATTGGATATGTTTTAACCTCTGATAAATATAGGCCTAAATATTCCAAAATGGACAAAAGTGATTGGTGATTTGAGCTATCCGATTGACCAGCGCAGTAGGCGCACTTGATTTAGCTCTTCTGGTACGCCGGGTAAGTGGAGTTTGTCCCTCCAGACAAATGAAACGGTTCAAAATGGGAACACTTTGCCTACCCAGCATGCAGGGTTTCTGAATCAAGTGATGTAGTCCGGTCCGCGAGCTGCTCTTGTCTATTAATGTTATGTCATGTTTTGTGTGGACCCCAGGAAGAGTAGCTGCTGCTTTTGCAACAGCTAATGGGGATCCTAATAAAATACCAAATACCTACAGCCAGCAGCGCAAGACAAAATAGGACGTGAAGGGCTTCATCATCGGCTTTTCTACAGACATTTTTAGTGATCAACTAGGAATGCCTTGAAGATAGACTGATCGAGATCGACCGGTTGGTGATCACTGTTTTAATGCAACTCAAATAGAAAATGTCAAATGCTCTGTGCTATGAGTAGAACAGTTCTAGATTTGAAAAGATCTGTCCTTGAAGATAAGAATGATTTTTCTTGATACAGTTTTCCATAAAAGCAACATGGCTTCTACTTAAACAGTGCCACAATCTACCAACAGAACTACGTGGCCTATAAATAAAAGATTGCGTCACTAAATTAATAGAAGGATGATTTGAACTGAGATGCATAAAATCTGGAGCACAACATTTGGGAGCTTCTGGGTCTCTTGTAGAAATAATGTTTGGAGGGAGAGAAGAGGGAGACAGGAAGAGAGACAGGGATATAGACAATGAGGGAGAGAAGAGGGAGACAGGAAGAGAGACAGGGATATAGACAATGAGGGAGAGAAGAGAGAGACAGGAAGAGAGACAGGGATATAGACAATGAGGGAGAGAGAGGGAGACAGGAAGAGAGACAGGGATATAGACAATGAGGGAGAGAGAGGGAGACAGGAAGAGAGACAGGGATATAGACAATGAGGGAGAGAGAGAGAGACAGGAAGAGAGACAGGGATATAGACAATGAGGGAGAGAGAGGGAGACAGGAAGAGAGACAGGGATATAGACAATGAGGGAGAGAGAGAGAGACAAAGTAACACTGGATTGCTATGTCGTCCTACATTAACAGTGAGGCATTGTATGGGATGTATGTTTCCTTTTGCCTGGCTACTGTACCTGTGCTTTCAAATTTCTTCAGGCATAACTTCAAAAGCTTGAGCAGCCGACGCTCTGAAGTTTGAACCTACAAAGCCCCCTAAAACATGGTTCTACTACACACTACACACATGTTTGTTTCTAGGCCAGATGTGAGTGGAATGGAAGTTCACAAACACTATTAACTGTCCCTGCCATTGCCCTCCATGATGTTTCAGGTGCCCTGACTCAGCACTAATCTCCTATGCATTAGATGGGAGGAATAAATTAGGTTCTGAAGTTGGGCTACTTTAACAATCAGTAGTGACTCTGATCTTCATTTGAGTTGGAATGCGGGAGATAAAATTAAATTAAAAACAGTCTTTCAAAAGCGGAGTGCTTTTTTCCAAAGGATTATTTGACCTTCATACCAATGTGGTTTGGGCATGGGAATAGAGTTTGTCTCCAACACACACACACACACACACACACACACACACCTAACACACACAGACTGCTCAGTGAACGGATATGTGGGAGGAAAAAACCCCCCAAAAATACTGTTCGGCTGTTTCAATTAGTGGTCAAAAGTTAACCTTGAGGGCACTTATCAGCCCAGTGTTAAAATCTCCCCCCCCCCACACAGGTGGCATTTTTGGGCCACTCCACATTTTCTGCTTGACTTGTGATCCCTGTTTCATATGGTAATAGTATGGTAGTATGGTAACATTTTTAAAGAGCACAGCAAACAGGGGCCTGATCGATAAAGGGGGTTGAGGCCGGCAGCAAAATCAAAACCTTATTTACTTGTCATTGTGCATATATCTACAAATCTAATCTATGCAGATGGGAGTGTAACAATGCTGTCCTGGTCTTATCCATGACTCAGCACAGAGTTATTCATGAAAAGTTTCAGACTGAAGGCCAAAGCGGGGCCCTGGAGATAGACTACTAGACTCTACACAGGATGAGATGAAGAGGCAAGCAGAAACATTATTCAGCATGGGTCTCACATAAGCTGCCTGGTATAGTCTCTCTCATGGCATGTTGTTATTGATGGTGCTTGTTGCCTGTTTTGTAAGGTGCCTGCTCTCTGGACTGACCCCACTACACTGAGGTGTCCCACCACTATAGGAGGGCATGCTAAGTGAGGGACATTATTCAAACACATGAGGGGTAAAGTAGTTCCTAGGGTATGCAGAGGTAAAGGGGAATCACTCAACTCTCCCTCTTCTTCCATGTGAGTGTAGGAGACGCTGCAGTGCAGAAGTTAAGGGGTTCAAGCAACCTCAAAGGGCATAACCAAGGTTATGAAGTTCCTGCTACCTGAGAGGAAAATGGCAGTTGACTAGTACTTCATAGCACCTTAATAAGAAACACATTGTTCGCTGCGTAATAGATTAAGTCAACCGCCTCCAGTCTGTATGATACTGAAAACTTGGCTCATTTAGCCTAGTCCAAAAACTCATTTCATTTCAGCAGCGTGTTCATAAATGCTGGGAGGGGGGGGCGGCTGCACCTCTGACTGGGAATCAGTAGCTATTGATTGATCTGACAGAGCAGATAAATAAAGTGGGTGAGTGGAGAGATGGGAGGATGTGAGGTAGCTAGCGGTAATCCATTAATGGGCTTGTGCTGCCCTGTTCCCATTGATCCAGGCCGGGGAGGGCTAGCCTGCAGCTTATGAGCCATATTCCACCACAGACACCACCATTTGTAGTCCCCCCACTAAACCCTAATGAGACCTCGAAACACCCTGATGGGTTCAGCTCAATTATTGAATTTAACCATAAACTTTCAGAGTTCAGTCAGTTCTGATTTTAGCATAACTTTTTACCTCTAGGCCAAATAGATAAACACTAGGTAGACATCCTCCTCATTATTGTAATGCTGCCATTACATTTAGACATTGTACCTAAGGACAGGAGTTTGGGGCTACAATTTAACAAGCAAATTATTTTCTATTAACAAAAAGGATTTCAACGGAGGAAATTCCCCAAAAATAGTACAGAGTGACTACATCCACCCCTTAGAAATACACAATCAAATGCACTGTACATGATGTCTACATTAAAGGAGTAACAGTATAGACTGTGGTTCACCATATTCAAGTCAATCTTGCCACGTCTGTCACTTTAAAAATAAACCATCTGCTATTGGTTATAGGGCCCGGGCTATGGCTCTATTGGAAAGCTTATGCTCCGATTGCCTGTCCTTAAACTCATACAGCTCTCAGCAGGAAGCTGTCCTGGTGACAGATAAAACATACCAAGTGGGCATTGGAGGAAAATGGGCTGAATTAAAAGTAGCCTCTCCATTCAACGGTAAGAGAGAGAGAGAGATAGCCACAGCTAGAGTCTGAAACCCAGAGGTCTGGTTTGAATTCCACTGACCCGGTGTCAGCGCTCAGGTTTCATTGGCCTCTAATGGCATGAATCAGACCAATCTAGTCTCATTGGACAAAACATATTCCAATTTGTCACCGGCTAATAGGTGCAGACGCAACAAATTAAAGCTCATAAAAAAACGCTCTGTTTGCGAGAGTCTTAATTTAGCAGTAGACAGGTTAGGGAACATAACCAGAGCGCTCTATGAGAGACCATCTTGAAAACATCTCACACATGCAAATGCATGCGAGATTTTCAGGTGTAGGCTATTTTTTAGCCATGTCGCTGTTGTATCAGAGCTTTTTTTGTCCTTTAAAAAAATAAATATCTGTCTCTTTCTTTCGAGTGTTAATGATACAATTCTTTCTACACATTCCTTTTTATCCTAATCCGAGATTATTGGAGACATCAATTGTTTTAGATCATTGGCAATCAAAGTGGTTTCGATGGGCCTCCGGCTTGGGCTAGGCCGTAAAAGGATAGAACTCCTCAAACAGATTTTGATCAACATCAGCAACAGGAGGCTGTGCTGGTTGCCATGGTAACTTTCTGCAGCTGAGAGAGCCGGGAACATGCTCGCTGAATAACAATTGGGGGCAGTGCTGACAGAGAATGGTGGGAAGTTTTTCACCAGACTAATCATTTTTTGCGCACACCATCCTGTTGTGGCAGGACTTTAGAGTTCACCAATTCTGGGCGATCTTTTGTCCATTTTGGCATAGTTAAAACATATCCAATGTTATTTATTTTCCAAGCAGCACTTCTAAGTACTAAAGAAAGACCTTTTATCTTATGTGCTTTTTGAAATGTACCAAAGTAACAGTCAAAAGGTCAAATATCAGAACAATGACATTATAGAGCTCAAAACAGGAACAGAAAGTACCTAGGAATTATTACTACTGTCACTCATCCTACCTTTTGCCCCCCAGCCTTTGTGCTACAGCATGATCCTACACCCTTGCTCATCTTACACTCAGCAGACATAAACAAAGATGATCTTTTTTGTTGCTTTTTCAACAACTGCGACTCAGCGTGTCAACGGAATCCGTTGTTAATAGAGGCCGGGTGAGGTGGCAAGCCACCGAAACAGTCTTTTCTTGAACGCTATCAGACTAAGCGAAGTGTATAAATGAGAGGGCTATTGTAATAAAACATTTCAAAGGCTACAGATTTGGAGGGCTGCTGGGCTGTTGCGCGGAGGAAAGGTAGGGTTCGACGAGAGTGAGAGGTTCTTTAACTCGCCGACGCACCCGGGCGGGCATGGTGACAAGGACGGTGTCAGGTAGCACTTAGGTTAATAAGATTTCTTACAAGGTTGAAAGGCTGACTCTGATTTACCAGTCCGATGAATTACTGGCACGTCCTTACAACTTGTTTGAACGAGGAGTATATTAGCTGTGATTTTGCACAGAAACCTCCACTTACAAAGTGCCCTGAAATGAGGGCTGTTTCAGACTTACCTAGGCAGGGAATGTATTGAATTTAATTTTGGTGATGCCAAACTGTTAATGAACGTAATGTAACTCGTAATGAACCAAATGCAGAGTTGACCCTTTCATGTTGATGGAGCTGTAGTGTCATAGGGTTGGAAATGGAATATTCTCACCCACTTTAAGTACAGTACACCCCTAATAACATGAATCGAGGCATATAATGGCAGAGTAATAAATAACAAGGAGGCCTTCTGAACTTGTCATGGTAAGGTGGGTGTGTTTCTTCAAGATAATCTCCCTACACACACTGATTGTGAGACTATTGGATGACTATTGTGATTGCCAGGCAGAGGTAATTTGTGCAGTAGTCAGAGCGAACGGAGGAGAGGAGGAAAGCAGGCTACAGCCCATCTAATGGATGGGTTTTGTATACATACATTTCCAGCACTCAACACCTCCCCCAACACTGAGGGGAAACTTAGGCATGCTTTTTTAACCACAATAAAGCTGCAATTAAATGTGTGTGGCTGGTTTTACAGGGCCCGTTTAACCAAAAACAATGTGGGACCTACTGTATGTGATGGAGGGAGACTAATTGGACTGAGACGATCTCTGTTTCGGAATTGGCCTCGAGAGGAAGAGAAGACCTGTGGGATATACAGTGGTGGTGACTCCACCTCTAAGGTTACAGAATGTCTGACTCTGATTACTTTATCTGAACATGAATCAGTCATGCTACCTTGTGTTTCACAAACGAAGGACAGGGTAAGTTTACAGAGCCTATGTGCAATGACAACATAACTAGTTCAAAATCATACTGACAGGTGACTCATACCACGCCGGATACACAGTAGACTGGAGCAGAATAGTGTGCAGCGCAACAGTACTACTTATTAATCCTCATTGTAGAAACTTGCTGCTTGGAGATCAGTTACAGTTGAAGTTGGAAGTTTACATATACCTTAGCCAAATACATTTAAACACATTTTTTCACAATTCCTGACATTTATTCATAGTAAAGATTCACTGTCTTAGGTCAGTTAGGATCACCACTTTAGTTGAAGAATGTGAAATGTCAGAATAATAGTAGAGAGAATGATTTATTTCAGCTTTTATTTCTTTCATCACATTCCCAGTGGGTCAGAGGTTTACATATACTCAATTAGTATTTGGTAGCATTGCCTTTAAATTGTTTAACTTGGGTCAAACATTTCGGGTAGCCTTCCACAAGCTTCCCACAATAAGTTGGGTGAATGTTTGCCCATTCCTCCTGACAGAGCTGGTGTAACTGAGTCATGTTTGTAAGGCCTCCTTGCTCGCACAAGCTTTTTCAGTTCTACCCACACATTTTCTAAAGGATTGAGGTCAGGGCTTTGTGATGGCCACTCCAATACCTTGACTTTGTTGACCTTAAGCTAATTTGCCACAACTTTGGAAGTATGCTTGGGGTCATTGTCCAATTGGAAGGCCAATTTGCGACCAAGCTTTAACTTCCTGACTGATGTCTTGAGATGTTGCTTCAATATATCCACATAACTTTCCTGCCTCATGATGCCATCTATTTTGTGAAGTGCACCAGTCCCTCCTGCAGCAAAGCACCCCCACAACATAATGCTGCCACCCCCATGCTTCACGGTTGGGATGGTGTTAATTGGCTTGCAAGCCTCCCCCTTTATCCTCCAAACATAACAATGGGCATTATGGCCAAACAGTTCTATATTTGTTACATCAGACCAGAGGACATTTCTCCAAAAAGTACAATCTTTGTCCCCATGTGCAGTTGCAAACCGTAGTCTTGCTTTTTTTATGGAGGTTTTGGAGCAGTGGCTTCTTCCTTGCTGAGCGGTCTTTCATTTTATGTCGATATAGGACTCATTTTACTGTGGATATAGATACTTTTGTACCTGTTTCCTCCAGCATCTTCAGAAGGTCCTTTGCTGTTGTTCTGGGATTGATTTTCACTTTTCAAACTAAAGTACGTTCATCTCTAGGAGACAGAACGCGTCTCCTTCCTGAGCGGTATAATGGCTGCGTGGTCCCATGGTGTTTATACTTACGTACTATTGTTTGTACAGATGAACATGATACCTTCAGGCATCTGGAAAATGCTCCCAGGGAGGAACCAGACTTGTGGAGGTCTACATTTTTTCTTCTGAGGACTTGGCTGATTTCTTTTGATTTTCCCATGATGACAAGCAAAGAGAAACTGAGTTTGAAGGTAGGCCTTGAAATACATCCACAGGCACATCATCAAATGACTCAAATTGTGTGAATTATAAGTGAAATAATCTGTCTGTAAACAATTGTTGGAAAAAGTACTTGTGTCAAGTAGATGTCCTAACCGACTTGCCAAAACTATAGTTTGTTAACAAGAATTTTGTGGAGTGGTTGAAAAATGAGTTTTAATGACTCCAACTGTATCTATTATCATTCATGTATTGATTGATTCCAGGGATATGGACAAAGTATGAAGCTTTCCAGTGAACTCTGAATATAAGAAAGCTTAATCATTCCTAATTGTCTTCTCGGGGAGCCCGGCATATGCCCTCTGAAGCAAGGAAAGGAGGGGGTGGCGACAGGGTATCTGGACAAATCTTTTCCTGCATGGCTCCCACTGTGCTTTCAACTGTCCTTTTTATTAACGTGAAGTATAGTCATGGTTGGGCTGCCAAAACACCTTGTTCGTCCCAAACAGGGGGGGGGGGACAGAAAGAGAAAAAGCGGCGGAGAGAGAAAGAGAGAGAGCAAGCAGACTCGTCCCTCTCAGTTGTGTTCCCACTTCTGCATCCATCCGTTGTGTTCCCACTTCTGCATCCATCAGTAGTGTTCCCACTTCTGCATCCATCAGTTGTGTTCCCACTTCTGCATCCATCAGTTGTGTTCCCACTTCTGCATCCATCAGTTGTGTTCCCACTTCTGCATCCATCAGTTGTGTTCCAACTTCTGCATCCATCAGTTGTGTTCCCACTTCTGCATCCATCTGTTGTGTTCCCACTTCTGCATCCATCAGTTGTGTTCCCACTTCTGCATCCATCAGTTGTGTTCCCACTTCTGCATCCATCAGTTGTGTTCCCACTTCTGCATCCATCAGTAGTGTTCCAACTTCTGCATCCATCAGTTGTGTTCCCACTTCTGCATCCATCAGTAGTGTTCCCACTTCTGCATCCATCAGTTGTGTTCCCACTTCTGCATCCATCAGTAGTGTTCCCACTTCTGCATCCATCAGTTGTGTTCCCACTTCTGCATCCATCAGTTGTGTTCCCACTTCTGCATCCATCAGTTGTGTTCCAACTTCTGCATTCATCAGTTGTGTTCCAACTTCTGCATCCATCAGTAGTGTTCCCACTTCTGCATCCATCAGTTGTGTTCCCACTTCTGCATCCATCAGTAGTGTTCCCACTTCTGCATCCATCAGTAGTGTTCCCACTTCTGCATCCATCAGTAGTGTTCCCACTTCTGCATCCATCAGTTGTGTTCCCACTTCTGCATCCATCAGTAGTGTTCCAACTTCTGCATCCATCAGTTGTGTTCCCACTTCTGCATCCATCGGTTGTGTTCCCACTTCTGTATCCATCGGTTGTGTTCCCACTTCTGCATCCATCAGTTGTGTTCCCACTTCTGCATCCATCAGTTGTGTTCCCACTTCTGCATCCATCAGTTGTGTTCCCACTTCTGCATCCATCAGTTGTGTTCCCACTTCCTCATCCATCAGTTGTGTTCCCACTTCTGCATCCATCAGTTGTGTTCCCACTTCTGCATCCATCAGTTGTGTTCCCACTTCTGCATCCATCAGTTGTGTTCCCACTTCTGCATCCATCAGTTGTGTTCCCACTTCTGCATCCATCAGTTGTGTTCCCACTTCTGCATCCATCAGTTGTGTTCCCACTTCTGCATCCATCAGTTGTGTTCCCACTTCTGTATCCAGTAAAGGGGGATGTGACAGTTTACAGATACACTCTTTATGTTGACCTACAGGCGTCAGGGGATGCTGGCCCTGGCTGGCTGAAATGGATTCACCTTACAGTGGCGTTAATTTATGACCTGAAACTGACTTACCTTCCAAGACAGCCATGGCAAAACAAAGAAAGAATCTGGACTGTCCTGGTTTCAAAATGCTGCTGCAGTGACATGAGTGATGTTTTTCAAGGCCATCCATCATGACTGGCTGATGAAAATGTCAGATCTGCTTGTTTAGTCCGGGTGCTACTGTCTGCTACAGGTATAGAATTTCTAGAACCGTTCAGATGTAAGTTTTTTTTCCCTCATGTAAAATTTTAAATAGGAAAAATAAACAGCATTTATGTGTATTGGTATAAAATGTGCCATACATACAGTGGGGCAAAAATGTATTTAGTCAGCCACCAATTGTGCAAGTTCTCCCACTTAAAAATATGAGAGAGGCCTGTAATTTTCATCATAGGTACACTTCAAATATTGACGGACAAAATGAAGAAAAAAATCCAGAAAATCACATTGTAGGAATTTTTATGAATTTATTTGCAAATTATGGTGGAAAATAAGTATTTGGTCACCTACAAACAAGCAAGATTTCTGGCTCTCACAGACCTGTAACTTCTTCTTTAAGAGGCTCCTCTGTCCTCCACTCGTTACCTGTATTAATGGCACCTGTTTGAACTTGTTATCAGTATAAAAGACACCTATCCACAACCTCAAACAGTCACACTCCAAACTCCACTATGGCCAAGACCAAAGAGCTGTCAAAGGACACCAGAAACAAAATTGTAGACCTGCACCAGGCTGGGAAGACTGAATCTGCAATAGGTAATCAGCTTGGTTTGAAGAAATCAACTGTGGGAGCAATTATTAGGAAATGGAAGACATACAAGACCACTGATAATCTCCCTCGATCTGGGGCTCCACGCAAGATCTCACCCCGTGGGGTCAAAATGATCACAAGAATGGTGAGCAAAAATCCCAGAACCACAGGGGGACCTAGTGAATGACCTGCAGAGAGCTGGGACCAAAGTAACAAAGCCTACCATCAGTACGCCGCCAGGGACTCAAATCCTGCAGTGCCAGATGTGTCCCCCTGCTTAAGCCAGTACATGTCCAGGCCCGTCTGAAGTTTGCTAGAGAGCATTTGGATGATCCAGAAGAAGATTGGGAGAATGTCATATGGTCAGATGAAACCAAAATATAACTTTTTGGTAAAAACTCAACTCGTCGTGTTTGGAGGACAAAGAATGCTGAGTTGCATCCAAAGAACACCATACCTACTGTGAAGCATGGGGGTGGGAAAATCATGCTTTGGGGCTGTTTTTCTGCAAAGGGACCAGGACGACTGATCCGTGTAAGGAAAGAATGAATGGGGCCATGTATCGTGAGATTTTGTGTGAAAACCTCCTTCCATCAGCAAGGGCATTGAAGATGAAACGTGGCTGGGTCTTTCAGCATAACAATAATCCCAAACACACCGCCCGGGCAATGAAGGAGAGGCTTCGTAAGAAGCATTTCAAGGTCCTGGAGTGGCCTAGCCAGTCTCCAGATCTCAACCCCATAGAAAATCTTTGGAGGGAGTTGAAAGTCCGTGTTGCCCAGCAACAGCACCAAAACATCACTGCTCTAGAGGAGATCTGCATGGAAGAATGGGCCAAAATACCAGCAACAGTGTGTGAAAACCTTGTGAAGACTTACAGAAAACGATTGACCTCTGTCATTGCCAACAAAGGGTATTTAACAAAGTATTGAGATAAACTTTAGTTATTGACCAAATACTTATTTTCCACCATAATTTGCAAATAAATTCATTAAAAATCCTACAATGTGATTTTCTGGAATTGTTTTTCTAATTCTTTCTGTCATAGTTGAAGTGTACCTATGATGAAAATTACAGGCCTCTCTCATCTTTTTAAGTGGGAGAACTTGCACAATTGGTGGCTGACTAAATACTTTTTTGCCCCACTGTAAATCAAGCATCTCTTGCTAGGTCATAATCACCTAAAGGAGTTCTCAATAAAGTCCTCTGTTTATCCTGTGTTTAGAAAGACACACTAACCTGATGGAATGCATGACCTGCAATGCTTCAAATGGGAGGGCAATGATAACCCGGTCTTATTGTTTATCTGGATAGATAAATCTGATACTTTATTCCATTCCCACTGGAAATCCATTTATTCTGGCTGCAGTCCTAAGAAATCACCAACTGGATTGGCAATAGATTCCATTTAAAGATAATAGATCCTCAAGCAATAGCATAGTACATTTTACTTGAGTAGAAACTGAGCTTATTTACTCAATCTAATATTTCATATTCATGTGGTTATTATCGGGATAGAACTGAGGGGAGACGTGCAAACAATGAAAACGTTTGCGTCATCATTCAGCAAGCCTTTACTCCAGAATAATCAACTAACTCCAAATTAATGCAAATGGTTTTATGCGGCAATAATAATCAGATTATCCATGCTTCTACCAGAGTGGCACCGATTGTAGCATCAGATGGCCATTGGTCGCCCTGTGGCAGTTGTTTAAGATGGACATCCAGAAAGGATGATAACCGCATACCATTTCTTGAAATGACATACATTTCCCTAATGGGAGGGAAAGAGCAGTGTCCTATATCCTTCTCAAATCACATTCCAGGAGAGCTGTGGCCATTTAACTTGTTGACAAGCAGCCACAAGATAAGCTCCTGTGCTGAAGCTCCTGTGTTCAGCACCATCATTAGTAGAGCCATCAGGGTAATTTTCCAGACCCCTGTCAAGGTAGACTTTGGGACTGTTGCCACATTTTGCTCTATACTAGTGTGCAGTGTTCCATTAAGGAAGCCAAAGCTGTCCCGCTCTCCCCATTACCACTGCCAGTCTAGATAATGAAACAATTGGATTGGCTCAATAGGAGTCCGGCAGGGGAGGGAGAGCGGGGAGCCCCCCATTACAAAGTGCTTAATTTGTTAGTATTGCATTACAGACGTCTTTGTCCCGCTTCTTCCTTCCATTCTATTTTCTAATTGATTCTCCCCTTCTTCCCAGAGGACCAGGAGCGTTGTTGATGGTAATGGTGGAAGGGGTTAGGGTTGGTGGATATAAGGAGAAGAAGAGAAGAGTAGGGCAGTGGTGGGGAGGGGAGGCACATATGCATGGTAAAACATTGTCTGGGTGCCTGGAGGCAGGGGAGGAGGGAAGGGTGGAGGGGTGAGAATGAGGTAACGCCATCTCAGCGGGGATGTTTATCCCTCCCCTTTCCTCCCCCTCCATTCGCCTGTCTATGTCTGGCTGGCTCGCATCCCCACCACTCTCCCCTTCTTGAGCAGACACTACATCACGCTCAACAATAGACTACTAACATCTGCAATGAGGGCCCTTCATCCACTAGAACAGCGGGGAAGGGGAGAGCTCTTATTAGGGGAGGGGTGGAGATGGGACAGAGAGGGATAATGCTCGGCATGTCTAGCACAGAATTGGCCTATTGTTTCTCTGAGACCAGAGGAGATGTCCTCGGCCCCACTCCTCTGTTCCACAGCACCTCAGAGAAATGGGGAATATAGAACGTTTCCACAAGGTCAGGGAGAAGGACTTTCCCATTGTACAGGAGTGACAAATGTTACAGTACAGAGAGATGTGTTCTAGTACAGTAGTAAAGTACAGCCAGCCCAGTGAGTTTGGTCGTTTAGTCACTAGAACACAACCCTGCTAGTGTCTTCTCTTCGTCATCCAAAATGGCGGCTCAGTGAGTTAAAACGAGCCTGCGATGACAAGAAATGTCCCTAACACTTGTGGTGTTGCTCTTCCTACACTCCGCCTAGCCACAAAAACATCACTAAAGGCAATGTGTGTACCCCCTCCCACCACTTCCTCTTCTGAGGAATCTATCCTCTGTAGTAGCAGTAGTGGTCTCGTCGACGTTCCTGCTCCCCTGGCGTTTTAACCGTTCAGGAGTAATAAGAGAACCTGGAAATTTTTCACAGCCGACATCCTCTGCCGAGGTCCCTAGCCTACCTGGGCAAACACCCTCATTAATATTGTAAATGTCCTGTCATAAATCTTCATGACAAAAAAAACGACGGTAATAAATAAATATATCAGTTCCGTTTCAACGTTTCAAATTCCTGTGCTATCAGCTCATGGGGAGCGTGACAAGCATGGCTAAGGTTGGGAAAGCAGAGCCCTGAACGTGTAAGGAAAGGAGACAGTGCGAGTGCTTCTCGATCGTCTACTCTAATGTAAGTGTGTTCTCCTTGTGTTCTTTCCCTAGTCTGCGCTGATGCGAAAAAAGGGATGAATGTAAGAGAACACAAGGAGAGGCAGCCACTCTAGACTCCCGAGACAGGCCCTAAGCTCCCACCTGCGACATGACTGGGAGCACATATTAGCTAACTGTCTGTTTGTTTTTGTTCAATTCATTATGCTTACATCTTTATCTCTGTGCATCAGAGAAGGGCTGGTGGGAGGAGCTATAGGAGGAACAGCTCATTGTTATGGCTGGAATGGAATGAATGGAACGGTATTGAACACATCAAACATAAACCACATGTATGACTCCCTTCCATTTATTTAATTCCAGCCATTACAATGACCCTGTCCTCCTATAGCTCCTCCCACCAGACTCCACAGCTGTGCACTACTATTAATCCACAGAAGACTGGACCTCAGCTTATTCACAGTGCGATCCAATAGAGGAGAAAAAACTAGTGAGAACAGGGAGCAGTTGGGAAAGACAGGGAAATAGATTGGTGGCACTAATGTCTTTGTGTTCAGTTATTGCACGTGGAGACATAAAAGATCATTAGAAAAGGCAGATCTGTGATGCAGTAAACAAGCCTATGGACATAGCTTTGCTAAAAGGCACTTCTATCTGGCTGCATTGCTGGAGCTGAAACAATGTTGGAACAATGGCCTTGGCTCTGACGCCATGTGTGGCTTCTCGCTGATGACAATGGATATAGCCTTGGGCAAACACTTCTGTTGAATTTCTCACTTCCACTCATCGGGATTGAGCGGATGGACACACACACAGACTGGCTGTCACGGACAGACACACGCACACACACACACACACACGCACACACACACACACACACACACACACACACACACACACACACACACACACACACACACACACGCACGCACGCACGCACGCACGCACGCACGCACGCACGCACGCACGCACGCACACACACACACACAGAGAGGCTGTCACAGACACACACACTCACACACACCAAGCAGTATCACGATAAATTAAAAACCCAGTGTCCACCCCAGTGTCCATTTTCTCAGCCCCGGCAGAATATGAGGCAAGTGTGACAGGGACATTTTCTCCTTATTTTCTGTGGAAGTATAGCAGTAGGCTTCAGGGGGATCCTTTGAACATCAAACCTTCCCTGGAGCTTGTGGGAGGAGGATGTTCAAGGAGCCTTCTAAAGCTAACCCCAGACCTGAACCCAGAGTTGTCATTGCTACTGAACCTGTGATGAGGGCATAGGCAGAAGGCTGGGTATAGAGCCCGTGGCCTACTTCCTCCGTGCTTATCTGACATACCTTCTGTGTCTTGAATGTCATCGCTATAATCCTATGCTGAATGATAAACTAGGGTATGTTATGATTATTATTTGGATTTTAGGATTTTATTTGAACCTTTATTTAACTAGGCGAGTTAGTTAAGAACAAATTCCTATTTACAATGACGGCCTATCCTGGCCAAACCCAGATGGCGTTGGGACAATTGTGCGCCGCCCCTATGGGACTCCCAATCACGGCCGGATGTGATACAGCCTGGATGTTGACAACACATTACCAAGGATGGTCTTCGCAATAGGATTTGCATAACTCATGATCAAATTATGAATTTAAGATAATTTGCTAATCAATAGGCTATAATGTATATATCAATAGTACTGAATTTCATGAGCTGTTGTGTTTGACAGCAAGGAATCCCCTTGCATGTCTATGTAATGATGTTGAATAGAATACGTCTCTTACCTATCACAATGATGAAAAGTACAGCCGACGTCAACACAGCACCATGGGAGAAAAGAGAAGAGAGAAAAAAGATAAGTGCCAAAAAACATCTTTAACCTATACACCAAGCATTGGCATTAGCTAAAGAGCCACAAGGGAGGCAAGACAACAGTATCCTCACTGAGTGAGGAGTTGCTCTGTCTCTCCACATGTGGACAGTAAATAATGTGACAAGTGTGTAGGGTAATTAAGTCATGAGGTGTTATTGAGCTCACTGAAGCATCCCCACCGACACCTCCCCACAAATGACAGCACTTGATGCGAAGGACCTTCGGTGCGAGGCGGAGGGTGTGTGGAGCTCTGACAAAACGTACAAGCCATTGATACCTGAAGTTGAAGGCTGGGGAGGATTAGGCCACATGTTACGGCGGCAGGCGATCAAGTGTGAAATGAATAGGGCCAGAGGGGAGAGAGTGGAGCGTTATTCAATTTCTTTCTCCAGATCTGCCACAGGAGTTCACTGATTTACTTTGGTCTTTGGGAGCCACACACTGGCCCGCGCTGCTCAGCATCACAGAGACCCCCGCTCTGCATTAGCTCCTAACCCAGCCACCATTACCTCAACTCACACCACATACATGTCTACAAGCGCAGGACAAGACACAAAATGGCTGAGTATTCCCATGACATTTAAAATCAAATCAAATTGTATTAGTCACATGCGCCGAATACAACAGGTGTAGACATTACAGTGAAATGCTAACTTAAAAGCCCCTAACAAACAATGCAGTGAACAAGAATAAGAAATAAAGGTAACAAGTAATTAAAGAGCAGCAATAAAATAACAATAGCGAGACTATATACAGGGCGGTACCGGTGCGGCGGCACCAGTTAGTTGAGGTAATATGTACATGTAGGTAGAGTTATTACAGTGACTCTGCATAGATGATAACAAAAGAGTAGCAGCGGTGTAAAATAGTATGGGGGAGGGGCAATACAAATCGTCTGGGTGGCCATTTGATTACATGTTCAGGAGTCTTATGGCTTGGGGTTAGAAGCTGTTTAGAAGCCTCTTAGACCTAGACTTGGATCTCCGGTACCGCTTGCTGTGCAGTAGCAGATTGAATAGTCTATGTCTAGGGTGGCTGGAGTCTGGGACAATTTGACACCGCCTGGTATAGAGGTCCTGGAAGCGTGGCCCCAGTGACATACTGTGCCGTATGCATTACCCCCTGTAGTGCCTTGCGGTCAGAGGCTGAGAGGTTGCCATACCAGGCAGTGATGCAACCAGGATGCTCTCAATGGTGCAGCTGTAGAACCATTTGAGGATCTGAGGACCCATGCCAAATCTTTTCATTCTGCTGAGGGTGAATAGTTTTTGTCGTGCCCCCTTCACAAGTGTCTCGGTGTGCTTGTACAATTTGTTAGCATTGTGAGGTTATCTGAGCCCTCCAGCTGATGAACAATTGAAATGTCATTACTAAATACTGGGCATTATGAACAAAGTCAATGAGACCAACATGCTAATACAGTGTGGTGGCTATATTGTGACAATACACACACATAGGGAATTCTTAGTAGAATAAATGGAATTTAAGGGTAGGCCTATCCACTCAATAGATAAAAAATATATACAGTAGATAACTATGACATAGTCTTTAAACTTCCCATTACTCTTCTGAGAAATCTTTATCTACACAAATCAGTTTCTTTCTCTCATTGTTGAAGTGATGTGCTTTTTGGAAAATTATTTTTACTGACTCGAGAGTCATGGTTCCTTCTTCCGAGTGACTCGTTAATTTTAGTAATTGTTTGACCTGCTGGCCGCAACTAATTCAACAGCAGGATGAATACGTGCTCCTCCCGACTCACTGGCTCTGGAGACATGCTCCTACCACCAACTGTCTATCATGTGTGCGCACAGAAAAATAGATCATGCTGCAGGCAGAAAAATACTGTTTAGAACTGATAATTGATCACATGGTGCAAGAATGAAATATATTGATTGGCAACACTTTATTTTAAGGTGCACATATTAGCCACTCATTTGTAGTTTATAATTATGTATATAAGTAACTTATAAAGACTTTTTTGTGTTGAGAGAATAACAAAAGAGTGCAAATCTGTCATCGAGGCAAAGGGTGGCTACTTTGAAGAATCTATAACATTTATTTTGATTTGTTTAACACTGTTTTGGTTATTACATGATTCCATATGTGTTATTTCATAGTTTTGATGTCTTCACTATTATTCTACAATGTAGAAAATAGTATAAATAAAGAAAAACCCTTGGATGAGTAGGTGTGTCCAAACTTTTGACTGGTACTGTACATTCTTATAAACCACAAATTAGTGGCTAATACAGTATGATTACCTTATAATAAAGTGTTACCAATTGATTATATCGATTGAAGCAGCTATAGGCTGTGATGGACACAGAATCTAGGCTACACAGCGTGCTTCTGCTCAACATTCGAACTCAAGAATTAATCATTTGGGGGGTTGCTGCAGTTCACAAATTATATGTGCTAACCTCCCTCGCATACAGGTCGCAGTGGTGGGTAGTATATGGGGCTTTGGTGACAAAAGGGATGGCACTGTGATAGACTGCATCCAGTTTGCTGAATAGAGTGTTGGAGGATATTTTGTAAATTACATCGCCGAAGTCGAGGATTGGTAGGATGGTCAGTTTTATGAGGGTATGTTTGGCAGCGTGAGTGAAGGAGGCTTTGTTGCGATATAAGAAGCCGATTCTGGATTTATTTTTGGATTGGAGATGTTGGAGATGTTGGTGTCTAGCCAGACACCTAGGCATTTGTAGTTGTCCACATATTCTAAGTCAGAACCGTCCTGAGTAGTGATGCTAATCAGGCGGGCAGGTGCAGGCAGCGATCAATTGAAGAGCATGCATTTAGTTTTACTAGCGTTAAGAGCAGTTGGGGGCAATGGAAGGAGTGTTGTATGGCATTGAAGCTCGTTTGGAGCTTCAATGCCATACAACACATAGAAGGGGGAACTTTATGGGGTCAATTTAATATGACATCATTCTAAATGGCCACCATAAATGAAGGATACCTGATTACTAAATGGGTGGGACCTTTTATGCAAATGAGTCCTTATAGACCTTTTCTAGAATCCTCCCTGTGAACGGTCAAAGAAAGAGATGGAACGAAAAAAGAAGAGGGTAAAAAAAGTCACTGCATCACTCAAGAAAGCCCATTAGCTCTTATGTTTTTTAAGGACAGCGCACACCAAGTTGAAAAAGCGAATATCGAATACATTTGATTTGATACCCCATAAGGGGAGGTATATTTTTAGACCTTTTTACAAATTAATAAAAAATGAAAAGCTGAAATGTCTTGAGTCAATAAGTATTCAACCACTTTGCCATGGCAAGCCTAAATAAGTTACATTTGCTTAACAAGTTGCATGGACTCTGTGTGCAATAATAGTGTTGAACATGATTTTTTTATAACTGCCTCATCTCTGTACCCCACACATACAATTATCTGTAAGGTCCCTCAGTCAAGCAGTGCATTTCAAACACAGATTCAAACACAAAGACCAGCGAGGTTTTCCAATGCCTCGCAAAGAAGGGCACCTATTGGTAGAAAAAAAGCAGACATTGAATATCCCTTTAGCATGGTGAAGTCATTAATTATACTTTGGATGGTGTGTCAATACACCCAGTCACTACAAAGACAAAAGACTGCCATGTTTATTCAACGTTTCGTCATTGAAAAGTTTTATGAATACTGGCATGTGTGCAGGATGGCACAGAGAGCTGACTGTTGTTACAATAGTAGCTTAACTGGTCAACTTAGCCCTTCTTTGGCAATGTGATGAGGTAGAACCCTAAAATATTATGTAGGAGCTTAAAATCAGCTGTATTTACAAGGCAAATACATCTGACGAGTACAATTCCATGGAAGGCATTTTCCCTACAAAATGAAAAACATGTCTAGTAAGTAGGTTTGTGTGATTTTATATTAGGTGCTCCTGAGTGGTGCAGCGGTCTAAGACACCACATCTCAGTGCTAGAGGCGTCACTAAAGACTCTGGTTCGATTCCAGGCAGTATCACAACTGGCCATTATTGGGAGTCGGTGAACAATTGGCCCAGCGCCGTCCAGGTTAGGGTTTGGCTGGGGTTGGCTGTCATTGTAAATGAAAATGTGTTCTTAACTGACTTGCCTAGTTAAATAAAGATGAAATAAATAAGGAGTAAACAGAGAACTAACTGCCAAATATCAAGGACAAGAATAGATGAAGGTTGCAGCAGAGTAGAGAACCAACATATCAGTGTAAAAAACAACAACAGCATATAGACTAACCACAATGTAATGATGATCCATTTCAATTTGGGAGAGGAGACAGCATTCCACCACAAATATTTGGCTTCCAATACCAGAGGCATTCAGGAAACTGTTTAAACAAAATGTTTCAAATCACGACAACACTTGGACAGCTTGGACACTGCCCACAAAGTTGTTTGCTTGAAGGCATCTTTAGTAAAGAGGACTTTGAGTTCACAGCCATTAGAAATCTCACCTCAATGGGGACTTAATGGTTAGAGACATTTTATTGTGCATTCCTTCTGTAGATATAGTTTCATACTAAATAAAGCTGTCTCGTCAAAGCTTGCACTGATTCAGATTGGATTTAAGGTTATCCAAAGTTTCTTAGCCCTGATTAAAATCAGACAATTTCTTAAAGCTCTTGTGTTTTTACTCCGTGGAATGCGGCCACTAAAAATATTTATTATCTTCCAGAAAATAAAGCAATAGGGAACATTCCCTGTGTACAGCCAGTTATTTATTTATTTATTTGAAAGCCAAATATTGATTTGACCAAATACCCCAGATAAATGTTAAGTGGTCGTAAAATAGTTGTATGTATCAAGTCTTCAGTATGGGGGGGGACACCCATACAGTTGAAGTCGGAAGTTTACATACACTTAGGTTGGAGTCATTAAATCTAGTTTTTCAACCACTCCACAACTTTTTTGTTAACAAACTATAGTTTTGGCAAGTCGGTTAGTACATCTACTTTGTGCAATGTAATTTTTCCAACAATTGTTTACAGACAGATTATTTAACTTATGAATCACTGTATCACAATTCCAGTGGGTCAGAAGTTTACATACACTATGTTGACTGTGCCTTTAAACAGCTTGGAAAATTCCAGAAAATTATGTCATGGCTTTAGAAGGTTCTGATAGGCTAATTGGTATCATTTGAGTCAATTGGAAGTGTACCTGTGGATGTATTTCAAGGCCTACCTTCAAACTCAGCGCCTCTTTGCTTGACATCATGGGAAAATCAAAAGAAATCAGCCAAGAACTCAGAAGAACAATTGTAGACCACAAGTCTGGTTCATCCTTGGGAGCAATTTCCAAATGCCTGAAGGTACCACGTTCATCCTTACAAACAATAGTACGCAAGTATCAACACCATGGGACCACACAGCCATTATACCGCTCAGGAAGGAGACGCGTTCTGTCTCCTAGAGATGAACATACTTTGGTTTGAAAAGTACAAATGAATCCCAGAACAACAGCAAATGACCTTGTGAAGATGCTGGAGGAAACAGGTACAAAGGTATCTATATTCATTCAAACGAGTCCTATATTGACATAACCTGAAAGGCCGCTCAGCAAGGAAGAAGACACTGCTCCAAAACCGCCATAAAAAAAGCCAGACTACAGTTTGCAACTGCACATAGGGACAAAGATCGTACTTTTTGGAGAAAGAACACCATCCCAACCGTGAAGCATGGGGGTGGCAGCATCATGTTGTGGCGGTGCTTTGCCTCAGAAGGGACTGATGCACTTCACAAAATAGATGGCATCATGAGGTAGGAAAGTTATGTGGATATATTGAAGCAACATCTCAAGACATCCGTCAGGAAGTTAAAGCTTGGTCGCAAATGGGTCTTCCAAATGGACAATGACCCCATGCATACTTCCAAAGTTGTGTCAAAATGGCTTAAGGACAACAAAGTCAAGGTATTGGAGTGGCCATCACAAAGCCCTGACCTCAATCCTATAGAATATTTGTGGGCAGAACTGAAAAAGTGTGTGCGAGCAAGGAGGCCTACAAACAGGCCTACAAACCTGACTCAGTTACACCAGTTCTGTCAGGAGGAATGGGCCAAAATTCACCCAACTTATTGTGGGAAGCTTGTGGAAGGGTAGCCGAAATGTTTGACTCAAGTTAAACAATTTAAAGGCAAGGCTACCAAATAATAATTGAATGTATGTAAACTTCTGACACACTGGGGATGTGATTATAGAAATAAAAGCTGAAATAAATCTGACCCAAGACAGGGAATTTTTACTGGGATTAAATGTTAGGAATTGTGAAAAAGTGAGTTTAAATGTATTTGGCTAAGGTGTTTGTAAACTTCCGACATCAACCGTAAGTATTGTTCTGCAGCCATGGCTTATTGTCTAGAGAGCTCTTCTGAGAAATAGCTCTTCTGTGGTTTAGGTTAGGTATGCGGTGTGTGGTAGCAGAGTTCACAGGTTCAATTGCTTCCTTTATTGTGCTATTTACCCCCGGTGTCATGACTCGGACACTTGAGATCTACCCCCAAAATAAATGGGCAGAATATGAAGCAGCTACGTAGACAGGGAGGGTAAGAGAACACCATGTAAAATGATTATCTAAGAACTCCAGAGTTCCTCAAAACTCCCTGAACCCATTGCATCATGTTCTTTGTATGTTGACCATCAGTAGGAAATGCTATCAAGATAGAACAATGAAAATAAAATCTGGGAAATTTCAAACAAATTGTTTTCAAAAACTCAAAATAGCCATGCCTCCTTGTCATCAGTAAGTCTAGCTTATGTCAGTCTCATCGACCTTTGGAGTCTTCCTAATTACCCATTAACCAGGGAGACAGAGACTTGGAGGGAAATGACATCAATTCCTCGAGCAAGACCAAGAATCCCACTGCAGAGCCTGCACCACAGCTCACCCATCCAGAACCGTCCTGTCAGAAGAGATGGATCTATCTCAGAGTGGAGTGTACATGTCACTGATGGTGAGTGATAAACTCCAGCGCTCCTAAGCATGCTGAAATAAGGCGTCCATGTCCAACACGGAGTGTTATTCGCTGAGCCTCCATTCCATCGCTCATTTATAAACCACCAGGGGCCTGCTAATCTGTTGGCGAGCACGTCTCATGGACTGCGGGTTGTGGGCGACGTGATAGATATCTTAGCAACAGCAAAAGGTGAAGTTCAGATTTGCATAGTTTTTTTTACTTCTACTTCCGGCTCTTTACTGTTATAGAGGTGGACTAAGGGAAAGCCTAGTTTCCTCACAGGCTATTATCGCATTAAGCATAAAGGGTACATCTCAAACATGCATTTCTTGATAGAAAGGTCATGCTATAGCTTATTAGCGGTGACATTTTCAATTACGATCCTTAATATGGGTTAACCAGTTCCATAGTGCCACAAAATGGCATCATCTGGGCATGGCTCAAAAGTAGAAAGGAAAGGTTGTCTGTTGAGGTAAATGCCATGCCATCAGAGGGAGGTTCTAAAATCCTTGGGTTCTAATACAACAGGTGGCCGTAAAGCCCAGTACACCAGAGGCCTGACACATTCTCAATGAATGACACGACATAGAGGCTGCCAGTAATCCTCTACAAGAGATTATTTACATCTTGAGTGTATGGCAACCAGCAGCATAAACACTGGGACGTGATAGGCATTTCACTTCAGACTGAATGTGTGCTGCAGACTCAAGATGTGATGGCGTCCTGAAATAAATTCCATTGGCCTTCTGGCAAGCCCAAAAGATGTGTCAGAGTAAAATGTGAATGAATTACAACTGTTGGTGGTCCAACAAACCGCTAACAAACATTTGCGCACATCGATGACCTTTCACAATCCGGATCTCTCTACCTTCTCCCATATCACAGCACTTTCAACATGTACCACATCAAGAAGCGCAATAAATGACTGCGCATTGAGACCAAAATACCATCCAGGCGCCTTTCCATTGCCATACTGTGGACATCCTCAGCCGTATTAGGGTCTGTCATCTGACGCGGCCTGTCTGGAGAAGAAAAGAAGCTGACCGACACGAATCACATTCCGTCTAGCTGAGGCGGTCACAATAACGGCAGCCAGTTTTCTGACAGGCTTTTTCACAGAGAATTCTGTTTTGGGAGAAAGGCAAGCCTGTCCTTGTGCAACTATTATGATTCCCTGACCGCTCCCGGGCTTGAATGCTGAATGCTCAAATGTCCATGCTTAAGCAGTCCCTTAATTACATGCTGCATTAAATCTGCATTCGCACGTAGCTCAGGGTCCATAGACAGCCAAACAGAATGAGTCAGAGGGCTCAGTAGCCTTAGCGAACATGAACTGTACCCTGCCTTGAGTCCTGTAAATGGAGGAGGGAAGAGGAACCACAATGGAATCCATTGTTGAAATGTTCAGTCAGACATGCAGCCAATTGATCAAAAATGGCATGAAACCTTTACACATCAGGGCTGCCGCTGTAAAGTACACTTTTTCTCCCTCCAACTGTCAGGCTTTGCATGTAAAAATGCTGTCCGAACAACAGTATGAGGGTTAGAGAGCCTGGAACCACAGCGTGTTCTCTGTATGTGCTCACTGGGGTGCTGCAAAGCTGCATAGCCAATTCCACTAACAATTCATGAAGCTTCACATTCAGACGGTATTGTGGGGTCGCGACCCTCATTCAAGCACACTATGCTTCAAAGGTCCACCGTCCAATGACGCAGTCTGTCCGTCACAATTGTGATCTGTGTGGGGTCCCGCTATTGCAATCTCACAAGATAATATTGACTGGCTATTCATGATAATGTGGAACAAGGATTTCAATTGTGTTGCCTTCACTGTGTATGTAGGCCAACCATTTTTTCCCCGTTGGCAATTCTGAAACAAACTGGCACCAAGTCATGCACTAGTGTCTCCAGGTGAGAAATGGCCATGTCTGACTATGTCTTTCCCCCCACTCCTCTCCTCTGAGGTGAAATGATCGCTGGAGTTTTTGTTTCCTAGGGCACACTGGCGTCGTCCTGCTCAGGGGGTCCCTGCTCTAACCTCCAGGTGACCCCGTTCCTCGTCTGTGGTTCTCAGGGAGCTTTTGTAGGTAGCTGGCCTCTCCTCTCCTCTGTGTCTACACGGAAGATAAAGGGGAGAGGAGAAGGCCCAGGGTACTGGAAGCCTCCACACACTTTTTTTTGTTTGACGCTACTCTGCCGGCAATTTTGAGAGAGGCTAAGACTTAAGCGTGACAAGCGCTAATGCTCCTGGGAACTCCTCCTTTGTCTTTATTTGTTATTGTTTGATAATGTCTTAAAGGAGGGGGAGCATTTTGAAATTGTGCCCAGGGAGTCTCTTTTAACACAACCAACTCTCCTTAGAAGTCTACATGGGGAGAATATGGTAACATTCACTTTAGAGCCACTTCAAATCTTAAAACAATCTGTTTTCTTAAGCGTCTGTTCTGTAAATAGTTTTAAACAACAGGGGGGGAGATTTTCATGATGCATGATGCAAAGTTATTGCTCCTTGTAGACCGACTAAATCATACATGAGGTGGTGGAAGGAGTGACAACTACAGGAGGGAAATCGCCAGATTTAAACTGACAAGCACCTCCGCAAGAACGCATAGTGACCTAGTCAAAACGTTATTTATCAATGAAGCAAATATACACCTATAGTTATCTAACGGGGTCAAAAACGGAGCCTCAAATCCCAATTAGATCACGTGAGAGGTGCACATATAGTCCGGATGACCCTCCTTCATATCAGGGGCTGACTGTCTGGAATGTTAATTGTGTCTAGACAGAGGTTAGGAAGAAGCACTCTTTTTCAAGTGGACTGGAGGGACCTCCCTTTCTTCTCCACCTCCACCCCATTCCCTGCCTGACCCCTCACTAGACCAAACTCTATATACTCCATGAGGTCTGGCACTGGCCTATCCGTGGAAGAGGAGGATCGAGGGCTGCCTGCCTGCCTTGCAGCAAGGCGGAACCTGGAACAGTCAACCCGCCACGCCGTAAAGCACTGGATAAATGATTATAGGTCTGTCGTTTGAAGTTCCCCCAGCCCAACGGAGCAGACTCATATTTCATTTCCACCGTGTCATCTGTTAAAGTCTTCACACTATCCCAGGATTCTTCTCTGTGATATAAAACCACGTCTGCGCGATCTGGAAGATGACGTGAGATCCGGTTAAGTGTGCACAGCTGTGAAGTCAATGAGACTAAGAGAGATGTAAAAAACCTTAGCAAATAATATCCCACTATAGTTGAAGATTAAATGGGGGCTTGGTCTTCTTGGTATTTACTGTGTCGTCTGTTGCTGAGCAGACGTCAGAATTCTGTATGTCAGAGCCTTGCGGGGGCACGAGGTTGAAAAATGATTTAATTTCATTTGCTCTTTCCATGTCATAGACTGACCAGGTGAATTGTATTTGCCTTTATTTCAACAGGGAAGTCATATTGCGACTAAAATCTCTTTTACAAATGAGCATGCAAAATACAAAAACAAGCACATACGAAAGGCAGGTATAGACAAACATAATAGACTATATACACATTAAAGATGGTGAATGCGCAAGACAACAGATTTAAGTGTCTTTGAACGGGGAATGGTATGTAACGGCCGTTGGTGGTGGAAGAAGAGGACCAAGGTGCAGCGTGGTACGTGTTCATCTTTTTTAATGTAAACTGAACACTGAATAGCAAAACAACAAAGAAAACAACTGAAACAGTTCTGTCTGGTGCAGACACACAAAGACAGAAAACAACTACCCACAACTCAAGTGGGAAAAACAGGCTGCCTAAGTATGGTTCTCAATCAGGGACAACGATTGACAGCTGCCTCTGATTGAGAACCATACCAGGCCAAACACAGAAATACCAAATCGTAGAAAAAGGAACATAGACAACCCACCCAACTCACGCCCTGACCACACTAAAACAAAGACATAAGAAAATAACTAAGGTCAGAATGTGACAGATAGTAGGTACAAGGCGCACCGGTTTGTGTAAAGAACCGCAACGCTGCTGGGTTTTTCACGCTCAACAGTTTCCTGTGCATATTAAGAACGGTCCAACACCCAAAGGACATCTAGCCAACTTGACAACTGTGGGAAGCATTGGAGTCAACATGGGCCACTATCCCTGTGGAACGCTTTCGAAAACTTTATGGAGTCCATGCCCCGACGAATTGAGGCTGTTCTGAGGGCAAAGGGGGTGCAACTCAATATTAAGGTGTTCCTAATGTTTTTTACACTCAGTGTATTAAACCATTATCTGAGTCAGAAGCAGTAGAAAGTAAACATCTCTCTGCACTCTAGTGCTGCTGCACAGTGCATTCCATATCATTATTGTGAAATACCCTTGAGTATAATTTCAGTTAGTCTCCAAGCAAATTTGCTAAATGAGCAGCATTATACCTGTATTTGCAATCTAGCTACACAAACACAGATCCCTATTCATTCTGGCTATGAGGAATGACATGCTATAGTGAACAAAAATATAAATGTAACATGTAAAGTAGGAGTGTTTCTGTTTGTAAAAACCCCTTTTGTGGTGGAAAAAATCATAGGTAACATAAAATCGGCCTTGCATATTTTTAATTGCATCATCATTTAAAAAAAATAAAATGTGCCTTTCCGCTCGAACACACACTAGTTACTCCTAGTTTCACCTTGTCTATATGCTTAGCAATTGATTTGTAGCTTTGATGATTTTCAAATCCAGGGGTGCACTTATTACCCCACATAAAGTCATTGTAGGTTAAAAACCTGCTATTGTTGCTCATTGACATGCCAATGGATGATCGTGACACCAGATCAAGTTAATAAACAGGAGCTGAGGGGAGTGGTGACCCGGGGATATCATTTCTGTCTGTTATATTACACGGAACAAGAATATAAACGCAATTCTAAAGATTTTACTGAGTTACAGTTCATTTTACAGGGCGTAATGAATTTATTTGAATTGACTGATTTCCTTATATGAACTGTAACTCAGTAAATGTTACATTTATATTTTTTGCTCAGTATAGTTTGAATGGCATTTGTACAAGCATTGGACAGTGTTATAACAAACTGTGCACCATGTCCAATGGCCCAAAGATACACAAACCAATGCTGCTTTGTAATGATGTCATTCTTCAGTGATGGCCGATTTGATGGTGACAGAACAAGGCTTCAATGTAATTTCCCACTTCGGTATCCTAGCTAGATGGGGTTGGGTATGGAAATAGAATGCTACTCCATTATCTATTTTAAAGTACTACTGCTGAAAGTAGGGAAAAAAGAATAGCTCTCTAAAAAAGGGTTGAATAATATCAGGCAGATATGGCTCTGATTTAAGGTAATGTGGAGTGCAAATGCTCACTTTGTCTGCCTACTATATACAGTACCAGTCAAACGTTTGGACACACCTACAGTGGTTCCTCCTTTAAAAGTTGCGAGCTTACACCCCGGGACGTAGAGGTAACATTAGCCAGCTAGTAAGAATTTGTAATTTGTGTTGTTTAATGTTTTAGGGACTCCTGAGAAAAGCACCAAACCAAGCTGCTGTCTTGTGAAACAGTGTATAGCTAGCTAAAGCATTTCCTGAAAATGTTATGTACATGTGTTAGCTTGCCTTGCTTATATTTGGCATGCAATGCAGATGATGTAACATAGCTAGCTAACTATTTATTTGCTTATTGTTTAGTGGACCATAAAAATAAATGAGTGCCTATGGATGTTTAGCTAGCTACAGTATGTAGCCGATCTGTGTATGGATCCTAAAACTTTTAGTATGAATATTAGTTCAGAACCTGTCTTTCATTCAAGGGTTTTTCTACATTTTTTTTTACTATTTTCTACATTGTAGAATAATAGTGAAGACATAAAAACTATGAAATAACACATGCAATCATGTAGTAACCAAAAAAGTGTTAAACAAATGATTTTAGATTCTTCAAAGTAGCAACCCTTTGCCTTGATGACAGCTTTACACACTCTTGGCATTCTCTCAACCAGCTTCACCTGGAATTATTTTCCAACAGTCTTGAAGGAGTTCCCACAAACGCTGAGCACTTAATGGCTGCGTTTCCTTCACTCTGCGGTCCAACTCATCCCAAACCATCTCAATTGGGTTGAGGTCGGGTGATTGTGGAGGCCAGGTCATCTGATGCAGCACTCCACCACTCTCCCTCATTGTCAAATAGCCCTTACACAGCCTGGAGGTGTGTTGGGTCATTGTCCTGTTGAAAAACAAATGATAGTCTCACTAAGCGCAGGACAGATTTCCACCGGTCTAATGTCCATTGCCCGTCTTTCTTGGCCTGAGCAAGTCTCTTCTTCTTATTGGTGTCCTTTAATAGTGGTTTCTTTACAGCATTCAACCATGAAGGCCTGAACAGTTGATTTTGAGATGTGTCTGTTATTTGAACTTTATGAAGCATTTATTTGGGCTGCAATTTCTGAGGCTGGTAACTCTAATGAACTTATCATCTGCAGTAGAGGTATCTTTGGGTCTTTCTTTCCTGTGGCAGTCTTTGTGAGAGTCAGTTTCATCAAAGTGCTTGATGGTGTTTGTGACTGCACTTGAAGAAACTTTCAACGTTCTTGAAATTTTCTAGATTGACTGGCCTTCATGATGGACTGTTGTTTCTTTTTGCTCATTTGAGCTGTTCTTGCCATAATATGGACTTGATCTTCTGTATACCACCCCTACCTTGGCACAAGACAACTATAATTGGTTCAAACACATTAAGTAGGAAATAAATTTCACAAATTAACTTTAAACAAGGCACACCTGTTAATTGAAGTGCATTCCAGGTGACTACCTCATGAAGCTGATTGAGAGAATGCCAAGAGTGTGCAAAGCTGTCGTTTTTTAATATATATTTTCTATTTCACCTTTATTTTACCAGGTCGGCTAGTTGAGAACAAGTTGAGAACAACTGCAACCTGGCCAAGATAAAGCAAAGTAGTGCAACAAAAAACAACAACACAGGGATAAACAAAATTACAGTCACTAAATATAGAACATCTATATACAGTATGGAGTAAGGAGGTAAGGCAATAAATAAGCCATAGTAGCGAAGTAATTACAATTTAGCAAATTAACACTGGAGTGATAGATGTGCAGATGATGATGTTCAAGTAGAAATACTGGTGTGCAAAAGAGCAAAAAAAGTTAATAAAAACAATATGGGGCTGAGGTAGGTTGTTGGATGGGCTATTTACAGATGGGCTGTGTACAGCTGCAGCGATCGGTGAGCTGCTCAGATAGCTGATGCTTAAAGTTAGTGAGGGAGATATAAGTCTCCAACTTCAGCGATTTTTGTCATTCGTTCCAGTCATTGGCAGCAGAGAACTGGAAGGAGAAGCAGCCAAATCACTGGGGATGACCAGTGAGATATACCTGCTGGAGCGCGTGCTACGGGTGGGTGTTATTATGGTGACCAGTGAGTTGAGATAATGCAGAGGTTTACCTAGCAAAAACGTATAGATGATCTGGAGCCAGTGGGTCTGGCGATGAATATGTAGCAAGGGCCAGCCGACGAGAGCATACAGGTTGCAGTGGTGGGTAGAGCATACAGGTCGCAGTGGTGGGTAGTATATGGGGCTTTGGTGACAAAATGGATGGCACTGTGATAGACTGCATCCCGTTTGCTGAGTTAAGTGTTTGAGGATATTTTGTAAATTACATCGCCGAAGTCGAGGTTAGTTGAATAGTCAGTTTTACGAGGGTATGTTTGGCATCGTGAGTGAAGGAGGCTTTGTTTGTGAAATAGGAAGCTGATTCTGGATTTATTTTTGGATTGGAGATGTTGGAGATGTTGGTGTCTAGCCAGACACCTAGGCATTTGTAGTTGTCGTGAAATAGGAAGCCGATTCTAGATTGAATTTTGTATTGGAGATGCTTAATATGAGTCTGGAAGGAGAGTTTACAGTCTAGCCAGACCAAATAGGCAAAGGGTGGCTACTTTGAAGAATCTCAAATATAAAATATATTTTGATATGTTTAATACTGTTTTGGTTACTGTAATATTTCATAATGTTGATGCCTTCACTATTATTCTACATTGTAGAAAATACAATAACAACAACAAAAAAACTGTAATGAGTAGGTCTGTCCAAACATTTGATTGGTACTGTATATATATATATATATATATATACAGTATATCCTTTTTTTACCAGGTAAGGTGACTAAGAACAGTCTCATTTACAGCAACAAACTGGAGAATAATTACAGGGGAGAGGAGTGGGGAGGAATTAGACAATTGGAAGCTGGGGATGATTAGGTGGCCATTATGGTATGAGCGCCAGATTGGGAATTTAGACTTGACACTGGGGTTAACACCCCAACTCTTGCAACAAGTGCCATGGGATCTTTTATTTAATGTCCCATCCAAAAGACAGCGCCCTGCACAGGGCAATGTCCCCAATCTCTGCCCTGGGGCACTGGGATATTTTATTTTTGACCAGAAGAAAGAGTGCCTCCTACTGGCCCTCCAACACCACTTCCAGCAGTATCTGGTCTCCCATCCAGGGACGGACAAGGACCAACACTGCTTCGTGTCAGAGGCAAGACAACAGGGTTGCAGGGTGGTATGCAAGGTGGTATGCTGCTGGCCCAAAATGTATGGAAGGCAAACATCTATAGCTCACCAGCATTAGCCTAGGTTAGCGGCCCACAATCTGTGATATTAAAAACAAATGAACCGAGGTGAGCATATTTTCTCCCCACATGCAGAAATGACAATTGGCATGGAAATACAAACACTTTATGGCAGGCTTGAAATTATTCCAATAAATGGTTCTCGCAGTAGGGATCATGGCTCATATCAAAATAGAATATTTATATTTTTAATCAGAAAGAACTGAATGCAGGCTGTGAGTTCAAACCTTCAAGGTGGGGTTTGATTAAGGTCTTGTTTTTGTTTTTTAACACAGGCAGAAAGGAAGCCAAATAAAGCCCCCTTGGAGTCTGGACTGGCGAATAGTACCAAAAGGACCCAAATGAGGCCTCGAAATATGTAAAGATCTAATGAAATGTGTTGGGGCGTAAATGGGTGTTGAAGAACAGTATGAATTAGATACTAAACGAGAGCTGGGTGACCGAGCCATACTGGGCTGGTGGGACAGACATTCCAACTGATTGTCCATCTGCACCAGATAGCCAAGGAGGGCTTTTAAATCTGTGTGGGGAATGAGACGACACAATGTACTGCCCACGTCTCTGTCTACTCTTCTCAGGTTCATACGCTATTTAAGAGGCCCACCAGGAGCCATAAATTAAGAGAGGCCTTCTACCATAAAGGACCCTCTTTAAAAGGGCGAGCGTGTAGTCGATGCAGCTGGGCTGGGGATTATTCCCTTGTAACGAACAGGCTGTGAATACGACCATATATAGTGCAGTCATACATAATGGATGCATAGCCCACCAGCATGACTAAACCATATTAAACATCTCCAGTCAGCCTCACAACAATAAGATAAGAATGCAGAGAAATATGTAAAGCCAATTTTTATGAATTACTTTAAAGCCAGGGAGCCTAGCCCACTCCCAACTTTGGTCATCATTTCTCCCAAATAAAGAGATGCTTTTTGAATCCTATCTAACCAATCAGACAATTGCTGGGACGGCCACTGATTCAGTTACAGTGGCAGCTGAGTTTCTGGCAACTGGTAGCATAAGGGGTATCTCCCCTCACTTTGTAACGTATGGTAGCTCAATGCAAGAACACAAAGACCCTGGCTGCCCACAGCTGTCTAGACAAAAGCAGCACAAAATGGGGGGTAAAGCCAAAGAAGTAGAACTGGACACCAGGCTTCCGTCACAAAAGGACAGGCCATATAGGCTTTAAATGGCAGGAGGGAGGTAATGAAGGACAAACTTAAAGCCACTTTGTTGAGCGAAGCAATATGCTACAACTATAACCTGTCCCAAGTTAAGTTCAGCATTAATTATGTATCCGAGTCAGCTTTCTTTAGAGTTTCTAGCTCTCCATAGGGGTATAGTTCAGTAATGTAACCTTATTCCCCAACACATTTCGAAAGCTTCCTGTATGCAGGGGATAAGGGTGAGGGCGTTGTAAGGGGCAACTGCCCAGTGTTAACACAGCACTCAAGCCACCTCAGATGTGGACATGAAAGAAAATAGAATAGCTTTGACTTGGCGATGACACTCAGTGGCGAAAGGCACCGAAGAACAACAGGTTCTTTGTGAGGGAACAACTGTAACACGAGTGGCGGGTTCAGCCAAGGAACTATTTTTATGAATTAGCTTGAGCATAGAGCAATAACATGTCCTAATCGATCTCATGAAAAAATAAATATTGTAAGTGCTCAACGCAACCGTATCGGACATTTTTAAAACCGGGTCACTTTACCCTCTGGTAGAGTGCATTCTGATTTAAGCATTGCAAGCAGGCCAAATGCAATTTACTAGTGCTGGAAATTGCCAGGAACCTCACAATACGATACTATCACGATACTTAGGTGCAGATACGATATGTATTGCGATTCTCACGATTCTAGATGTCTTGTGATTAAATAGTGTATTTTATTGCCATTTGATGTTCCAAACATTGCACACTATACAGTGCATTTGGAAAGTATTCAGACACCTTGACTTTTTCCACATTTTGTTACGTTAGTGTTATTCTAAAATTGATTAAATTAAATTATTTCCTCATCAATCTACCCACTACCCCATAATGACAAAGCGAAAACAGTTTCTTAGAAATGCTAGCAAAATTATTAAACATAAAAACAGATATACACTACCGTTTAAAAGTCAGAGGTCACTTAGAAATGTCCTTGTCTTTGAAAGAAAGCACATTTTCCGTCCATTAAAATAACATCAAATTGATCAGAAATACAGTGTAGACCTTGTTAATGTTGCAAATGACTATTGTTGCTGGAAAGTTCTGATTTTTTTAATGGAATATCTACATAGGCGTACAGAGGCCAATTATCAGCAACCATCACTCCTGTGTTCCAATGGCACGTTGTGTCAGCTAAGTTTATAATTTTAAAAGACTAATTGATCATTAGAAAACCCTTTGGCAATTATGTTAGCACAGCTTAAAACTGTTGATCTGATTAAAGAATCAACAAAACTGGCCTTTTTTAGACTAGTTGAGTATCTGGAGCATCAGCATTTGTGGCTCAAAATGGCCAAAAACAAAGAACTTTCTTCTAAAACTCGGCAGTCTATTCTTGCTCTGAGAAATGAAGGCTATTCCATGCGAGAAATTGCCAAGAAACTGAAGATCTCGTACAACACTGTGTTCTACTCCCTTCACTAAAAAGTGCAAACTGGCCCTAACCAGAATAGAAAGAGGAGTGGGAGGCCCCGGTGCACAACTGAGCAAGAGGACAAGTACATTAGAGTGTTTAGTTTGAGAAGCAGAAGCCTCACAAATCCTCAACTGGCAGTTTCATTAAATAGTACCCGCAAAACACCAGTCTCAACATCAATAGTGAAGCAGCGACTCCGGGTTGCTTGCCTTCTAGGCAGAGTTGCCAAGAAAAAGCCATATCTCAGACTGGCCAATAAAAAGAAAAGATTAAGATGTGCAAAAGAACACAGACACCGGACAGAGGAACTTTTGCTTTTGTACCTTTACAACGGATAAAAGTAGAGACTCAGAGCTAGAAAATGGTATATAATAAACTGTTGTTGAGGAACAATGGGAAAGTAATTCTGCTTTGGAAGTTGAGAAATTTGTAACCCCATTTGTGAAATTGGCCCTTGAATTTTTGGTACACCTACTGGAGAGTTCTTCTTTGACAACACATTCAGCATCTTCACACCCTGTGAAGCCTTAGCCCACCCATGTCTTTAGGGAATCACATGTAAGGCCATGTGCTAAACAGGATAGTAAACAACCAAATATTTCAAGACGAAAAGTTGTAGCCTACAATAAGGAAAACCTCCAGGTAAATACTCTTTATCTAGTCCTTGGCCTATATCCTAATCTGACTTTGGTGCAGGTCTTGTTGGTCTTCCCATTACCGTCTCTCGTAAACACATACTATATCAAACAAAATCAACGTTTATTTGTCACATACAGAAGGTGTAAACGCTACAGTGAAATGGTTACATGCATATTTGTAAAGCAGCAATATCAAAAACAAATAAATATATAATAACAAATAAATAAAAATATTTTATAGATATTAGATGATGCTTACCCCAGACAAATGTCTAAATTGATGGGTCCTGTGAAAGAAATGCTATAAATGCCAGTCACATTTTGTTAAGTGTACAGAAGGTGTATAGAAGGTGTACAGAAGGTGTATTGAAGGTGTACAGAAGGTGTATAGAAGGTGTATATAAGGTGTATTGAAGGTGTACAGAAGGTGTATAGAAGGTGTACAGAAGGTGTATAGAAGGTGTACAGAAGGTGTATAGAAGGTGTACAGAAGGTGTATAGAAGGTGTACAGAAGGTGTATGTATAGAAGGTGTAAAGAAGGTGTACACGATACAGTGAAATGGTTACTTGCATAGTAGCAATATCAAAAATAGAAAGTGTCAATATAAACAATAAATAAACAATAAACAAGTGTCAAAGTGCCAGTAAGAGAAAGAACTAAATATACAGTATGTACACGAACAATGTCAATAATGATATCAGTGATACTTTTGATAGACAATGAAGTTATATGCATACAATAAGGGGTAAAGTGGCTTAGCAGCGTGATAAAAATAAATGTAGCAGCAACGTATGGTATGCGTGTTTGTGTGTTAGGGGGAGAGTGATGTGAATGTGCTGCTACTAGAGAGAGTCCGGATGAATGGGAACTTGGCCTCCAGTGATGTACTGGTCCATCAGCACCACGCATGAACAAGAGCATCTATATTTGGCGAGCCTGTTTCTGTCCTGCCCTTTACTTTGGTGCAGGACATTTGATGTCCATGGCCTCCTTGTCGCAAAATTCCCTAATCTTCTCAAAAAAATATCTTTGTCTAGTTGTGTCCAGGTGGTGCTTGTACAGGCAGACCATCTATGGGAGAAAGGACATCAGCATTGCACAGCAGCTGAAACCTGGTCCCAACTGGGTTGCTGCTCCTTTGGAGACAACAACACCAGGCTCCAGAGCATCAAAGCTGTAAAACAGGAAAATAGACATTACAACCTTGCATAACATCAATTGACCTCCCAAGTTTAGATAAGAAGAATAACCTCATACAATGCAATGAAAATGATATTCAGTTGAAGTGCTGGTACTGCTTAATCTGTGGCAGCCACCTGAAGTAAGGAGTCAGGTGTTGTTGCCAGCCATAGCCTTACACCAGCACCGTACCAACCTCCAGTCCAACCAACAGTGGGATGTTGTCCTGTCACAGTGCTGTCCTTCACCACACCAGCAATCTCTTCACAGATTCCTGAAGGAAGAAAGCCCGACTACACATACCTCTGAAAAATAAACAAATAATGCGAGATCAATAAAAGTAGTGCCAATCATGTTGGAGGTAAATTAAATAATAAAAATATGGGTTATTTATGCTTTACATAGTGTTGTCATCGATTCCTTGTAGAGACACCACACTGCTGCTTCTGTCACATGGGATGGCAGCAGCTTTCCACCAAAGTGTTTGTGTCCTGGGTGACGTCCTGGTAATACTATTGCACTATCCTCTGCATAGTTGTTGTTGAAGTTCACAACTCGCTGCAAGTCCTCATGCTACAGGGTGTAACCTGCGCTTGCTTGGCAGGATCTCTTTTTGATGGGAGGCATTAGACCATTCTCCTTGTATGACTGGTGGAAGAGAGTCTGGCGTGTTCTACAGATGCTGAAAGACAAATTCCAGATACAAATATCTTAGCATTATTATACAATAGATGGCCGTAATCACCACCAAACACACCTGACTAACTTGATTAGTCATGTAATCATCTGCCGAAGTGGAGTCTTGTTTAAACATGTAGCTAGCTAAACAATGACCCATAACCCCAACCCATAGAGTACATGCAATACAAACCGATTGTCATAGCTAGTTAAAGCTAACGAACTAGGTTCAAAGTTAGTTAGCCATCTCACATTAGGCTATAACTAGCAATGCAAATGGCTTCATGAGATAATATTAATACACAGATCATAAACGTGATGTTAGCTAGTGAGTCAGCCAACTAATGTTAGCTAGCTGGCTTTAACTTGCAATGAAAATGACTTCCTGACTAAATTAGAAATGTATAATATCTGAAAATGTAGCTGGACTCTTACCCGTATTCATAGATGAACGCTTCACGGCAGACTGCAACCCATTTCATTAAATTAGACGTCCTGTGTCGTTTCCGTTTCGTTTGTACAGCTTGCTTGGCCCGTTGTGTCAAATCGCTCTGGTTCACACTGACCGTGTGCAATGCCATAAGATTAATCAGATCTCTTTCCCTCTGTCACGGATTCCATTTGTGCCCTAAGTTTGAATATGTAATCCGGAGAAACACCTCAATGATATCTTTTAAAAAAGCTGCAGTAGAAAGGAGTATCTACACATAGCGAGCAGGTTATGTTATAGACAGAATGTGCTACATGGTAGATCAATCTGAAATCATCTCATCGCCTGTCCAGCCCATTCATTATCTCAGCCAATCACGTCTAGCGGGAAGGTTCCTTCCTTTTTCTGTGGCTAAAAACATCTCGGCTTGTGATTATTCTTTTTTATTCCTATTTACAGATGGCATGCAAGTTTGTTATTAAGGCACATGAAAGTTCACGTGGTCCAGAAGGCATTCTGCCAAAAAAAAGCAGTTTGATTAAAAAAATAAAACATTCTAATGCATCTTCTGTGAAGTAGTGGCTTGCGACATATGCCTAGTTTCCTGAAACAAGTCCCATATTGTCCCCAAAAACTATTGCGATATGTAAACTGTATAGCTTTTTTTACCCATTACTACAATTTACCCCGGGCTCTTATCCACATGTATTGTCCTGTAAGAGGGCGTGGCCTTCTAGATATGTACAGTGCCTACTCGGCCTAAGCTCTGGCAGGATCAATGGGAAAGCTGAAAGACTTTTAATTCAATAATGCTCATGTTAAACCAATCCAAATCTAATTGGATTGACCATTTCCCTTCATCGATCAAGCTGCAGAGTCTGTCACTTAGCGAAGAGGATGTGTGTCTCTACTAGTGTCAAACCAATTTGTCTCTCACTAATAAAACGTGCTTAATGGGATGGATATACACAAGCATTTAGTTAGGACGCATATTTCCGTAACAATACCGGGAAAAGCACACTTCTCCTCAGTTTTCACTTTCTTTCCAACTGATTCTGTAGTTACTACCTTTTGCCAGAGCTGAAGGAAAGAGATAAAGACATCAGTTAAGGCCTGTAGCTAAGTATTGTCACTTCATTTCATTTTCTGAGCTCCTCAGAACAAAAAGAGACTGTCCGTGCGGGAGCTTGATTAAACTCTTTAAGCTTTTATCAGATACACTATTGAGCCTGAACTCCTGGGCAACTTCAAGGTTTTAAATGTTTATCAGATACACTATCGAGCCTGAACTCCTGGGCAACTTCAAGGTTTTAAATGTTTATCAGATACACTATCGAGCCTGAACTCCTGGGCAACTTCAAGGTTCTAAATGTTTATCAGATACACTATTGAGCCTGAACTCCTGGGCAACTTCAAGGTTTTAAATGCTTATCAGATACACTATTGAGCCTGAATTTCTGGGCAACTTCAAGGTTCTAAATGTTTATCAGATACACTATTGAGCCTGAACTTCTGGGCAACTTCAAGGTTCTAAATGTTTATCAGATACACTATTGAGCCTGAACTTCTGGGCAACTTCAAGGTTCTAAATGTTTATCAGATACACTATTGAGCCTGAACTTCTGGGCAACTTCAAAGTTTTAAATGCTAATCAGATACACTATTGAGCCTGAAATCCTGGGCAACTTCAAGGTTCTAAATGTTTATCAGATACACTATCAAGCCTGAACTCCTGGGCAACTTCAAGGTTGGAGGAGCTAAGGTTTCTTTTGCTTTGTTCACCGAGCCAAGAGGGGGAAAAGGCATCTGAATGTCTTTAGTAGAGCACATGAGGGAAATCTATTCACTGCCAAGTCTGAGACCACAGCTGGAAAAAAAACACCATGCAGATGACCACTGGAGGGGAACTGTGCTGAGACTTAAAATAGGAGTATTTGTGGAACAGAATCTAGGAAAATGATCCATGTGTACTCAGTAGCAATAGGTGATTCATGACTAAAGGAATTTGCTATTGTTCTTGGGGGTGCCTTGAACTCCGAAAGTCCAGTTTGCTTAAGAGGGTAGTTCTCTTCTAAAACTGCTGAGTGTGCAGGGGGCACTAATAGTACTGATGACAAGGCCCTGATCGTACTTGTTGAGTTATAGCACAATCCTTCACAGTATGATCTCAGAGGTTGGTTGCTAAATCCTCCGGGTTTGACCCACCCCGAGCACTAGAGAAGTGATGAGGAGCTAAAAGGCTGCCACCTTCACCTCTCTAAGCCTCTGGGTCTATGTTTTGTGTCAGTTAAAGTAAACTCTTAGTACACCGTGTAGCCAGCTCATCTAATATGCACCGATTGAGATCCAGAAGTCTAATGAAGTATTTTTGGGGGGCTTTACCAACCTGTTATTCTTCTCTCTTTTTACACCCAGGCTCAGCACACTGGGTTCAATTCTCTGTCTCAATGTGTTCAGGGCAACGAGTGACTCATGCTAATGAAATCTCATTCAGCAATCGATGAGCAGCCTTCGGCTTAATGTTTATGCATACAATTATTTAATCTTAACGCCATCTCACTGTCTGGGGGGTCTTCTCTCCTCCCTACCCCCCTGCCAATTAGACAGACTCGTATGTCAACTGCCTCTGGGAAAATAAATAAATAAATTGGCAGCAAAAAAAAGAGAGAAAGAAAACACTTGCTACTTACAAATGAATTGTACTGAAACAGTCAACAGGGCTTTTCTGCGTGTGAGGATGTTCCCCTTGAATAAGCAGATTTAGGGGAGTGCTAATAGGTCTTTGTAGATTGCCTTTCAAGGATCAAAGAGATGAATTGGGCCCATTAAAATGGGACAGAGCTGTGTAGAAACATAAAATAAGGGAAGACTTATTTGCTGCATTCTAAAGAGGCCTTTCAGTGAATGTCTTCTCACCTTTCACACAAATAGCATCGTTTCATGATCATTCATTAGATGGGATCAATGAACATAATCATGTAAGCCTCGTTGGATGTTTGACCTAGAGATGTTTCAGCGACAGACCATGAGTCTCAAGTACATGTCTAGGACAGTGTTTCCCAACTCTGGTCCTCGAGTACCCCCAATAGTACACATTTCTGTTGTAGTCCTGAACAAACACACCTCATTCAACTCATTGAGGGCTTGATGATTAGTTGACAAGTTTAATCAGGTGTGCTTGTCTAGGGCTACAATGAAAACTTGTACTTTTAGGGGTACTCGCGGATCAGGGTCGGGAAACACTGGTCTAGGACATGCTCATTTCTCAGTATGTTTAGATTATCATACACTGCCATGGAAATCGAATACGACCCAGTTGACAGCATGTGACACTATTTTCACCCTGACCAGTAGATTACTGGCGAGGTCCTCCAATGAGAGCTAAGTCTATAAAGTTGTTCAAACACACGGCACACATACTAGATTTGAAAAGCTGACCGTTTGGGTGAATACCTCTCCTTACCTCCTCATGAACTGTTGTTGTGTTTTTAGCCATGATACTGTAGTGATGCAGGGAAAAAAATTGCTACAGTTACATTTCGGGATATTATTTTTTATGATATATTGTATTGTTTTGACAATATCGCAAGAAAATGTTTTCTGTAGTTGGCTGTACCTGCACCAAAACAAACCAATTTGTTTTCATCACTTTTATTTTCATAACCGATTAATACTCATTTTCTAATGGCTCTCTCTTGTCTCTCTGCAGCAGACATATTGTGAGAAATAAGTTTGGACCATGCAATCGCAATAAAATCACAGTATTGAATCGCGAATACATATAGAATTGTGAGAATCGCAACACATATCGCATCGGCACCTAAGTATCGTGTTAATATCATACCGTGAGGTCCCTGGCAATTCCCAGTCCTAAGATACTGCCATGACAACCAACACCCACCAAGAGTAGATATGCTCTTCTTGCTTTGCACGCATTTGACATGATATCCCTCTTCTCTGGTTTATTCCATCTATCATGTAAGTGTTCAAGGTTAGAAACAAAGGTTACATCCGATATATGCTAATGACCTCTCCCAAGATCTCAGAAGCCTCAATTCCAGGCAATCTGTTGGTGGTTCAGGTTACCTTGACTATCAGCAGACCACAACTGCCAGTAATCTAGTCACTGAAACCATTGTCTGGTTCTGTGGCTCCAGCTAGTAAGTCGCAACATCTACGGAACTACAGAGTTTAGATATAACCTGACTGCACATTGTCCGAGCTGTGAGCACAACCATGAGTGGATAGTTGACTGTCGCTCCAAACCTCAACTGCAAACACTTGGCAATTTAGATTGCACTTGGCAATTTAGAAGAGAGAATTCGATTTACATAGAAACAATTTCTTCAGAGCTGAAAGATGCAGCCGCTCCAAATTATGTCTTGAGAGATCACTTTATCTCTTCACAGACAGTTCTAGCAGTTCAACATTTTAGATTTCGGCACAACAATTTCAATTTTGATACTTTATTTCTGCCTTTTGGACACTTGGCACAACATTATGCCACCTGCTCTCATAGCTGCTCCAAATCCGGTGCAGTCATTACAATTCATTTGATTAACTTAATCTATGGGCCATTATGTGTAATGGGCTGAAATGTTTTACAGTTGGCCTAGTTATGACAGCAAATCAATACATGTATTCCCCTGAATTAAAGTAATCCAGCGAGACTACTTTTTTAATGGGTATTGCATTTCTTGGCATGATAATGTAATGTCCCAATGGTCAAGCTCATCAGCATTAAAACCGCTAAAGCCACAGTAACTGTCAATCACCTTAATCCTCAAACATATGGAATCATTTTTATTTCAAATACAACTGAAATATAACACAATTCTGTCGTTTTCATGTGCTGTACAACACCAAAGGCAGTCTGAGACATCTTCGATATGTTTATTGAAGTGGTGGCATTGAAAACATATCCTCTTCACAAATAACCCTCCAACAATCGGGGTTTTGATTCAGTAGAGCCGATAACATATTTATTTATTTGTTGGACAGATGAATAGCAGCTGCAATTCAATAAATGGTCCTAATAAAATGTGCTTGTTGACGCTCCTCATAGTACAACTGTGTTGTAAAGGACTCGACAATGGTGATTGTCTGGCACACAACAATGTCTAGACAGGAGGAAAAAACCTAGGAGAGGGTAAAACCAGGGGTGCACATCAAAAGCTGCCTGATTACTGTCTGCAGTGAAAGCTGGCATGGGCTCACCCCCATTTTCAAAAGGACAACTGCAAGGGTAATTCCACAAACAATGGCACTTAGGCACCTGGGGAATCTTCTAAAAAAGCATCCTGGCTCCCTCGATTACAGCTCTCACATGGTCTACAATCCAGTCATGGTGTACCCGTTCATGGGCAGAAATAGTTAAGAGTGTGGGGGGTGGGAGGAGAATGAGAGAGTAGTGCCTTAATGAATCACAGCAGTAGCAATAAACACATAAGCATTACAGCATGGGATACTTTCTGCGACACTCGAGCAGGGATCTGATTAGATGCGATGTGTTGGATGGGATGGATGGGGCCTGTCTACTACCCCTACTCTCTCTCTCTGAGGCACAGACACAAAATGGCAGCTGAGAGGCTCCCTGAACACATTGATCTCCACCGTTCTGCCTGGCGCCTGGCTGAGCCATATGGCTTCAGCAATCACTTTAGCCCCTGCCAGCCTCTGCAATACTTACACTTCTTCAAGAGGAAGATTGGCTTGCTTACCTCAGTGCCGTAAGTCTGCTCTGTTTTCGTTCCTTTGCTGTTTTTTTTTCATGGTAACTCAAGCAGCAAATGTGGAGAAAGCATTGACGTAAGACCTTCAGGCTGTTACCAGGCTGTTCAAGGGGGGGGGGCTTTCGATCCAATACTGTGCTTGTGGATCAACACTCAGTTAATTCAACAGGAGCCCATATTTCTGATGAGAGCTCAAATGTTCTACCACTTCACAGTGTACACAACACCAAATGGCTCAGATGAATTGTACAGTAAACCAGTAAGTGTGAGAGAGAACAAGAAAGCAAAAAAGATTAAATGCTTATTGAGAATCCAATACACAGTTCACTGTGAGAAGGGGGCACTGGAAGGCAGTTGGAGCTTCCTTGGCTTTCCCTCCTCTTCTCCTTCCAACAAATGGATTTCTCTCTATGTGATGTAGATGTATATTGACTGAGCTGCTTACCCCTGGCAGTCTGAGACGCAGACATGCATGTTAGTGTTAGAAGGCAAGGCGTCCCTGTGTCCAAGTACTTAATGTAAACCATCTCCATGTTAGTCAGCCCTCTCTGCAGCTGCTTTGCATTAGACTGATATTAGCCTCAATACAATTAAACCTGCCTGGCTGAACCACACTCAGAGCAGAGGTACCCCTCTGAGCGGTTGGATCTGCAATGTCTTGACAGCTAAAGAAGCTCCTCTCTCATAAAAGTAGAGCGCAAAAATTAACACTACCTAACATAAAAACAATTACACACAAAACATGATGGGAAACAGAGGGTTAAATACAAGTAGTTTAATTGGGGAAATGTAAACCAGGTGTGTATGGAAACAAGACAAGACTAATGGATATACGAATAAATGGAGCGGCGATGGCTAGAAAGCCGGTGACGTCGGTTGCCGAACGTCGCCCGAACAAGGAGAGGGGCTGACTTCGGCAGAAGTCGTGACACTAGAAAAGGTTTATAAGGACTCATTTGCATAAAGGGTCCCACCCATTTCGTAGCCAGGAATCCTTGATTTATGGTGGCCATTTAAATTGACCCCATAAAGTTCCCCCTACTATGTTATAGGGCGAAGAGGCAACACTGTAGTGATGGGAAGTTCAGTTTTTTTTTTACTGACTCTGATCTTTTCAACTCGTTCAGTCAAAATAGCACATTTTCATTTGATTCAGAAATGCTCAGAGCCCTACTGGTGGACGATGAACTCAAAACTCGAAAGAGTCGTGATTCTCGCCATAGGGGGTTATTGTTGGAGAGATGTGACTAAGAGACTTATAAAAGTGTACTTCAAACAATGTACATTTGTGACTGCTAAGAATATAAATAAGAGTACTTATTGCTACCTTTGAAACAATGTCTACACTCTTAGAAAACATGGTGCTATCGTAACCACACTAGATTGTGAATGACTCTTTGTGGAATGACTTGACTGACGAGAGGGAGATAAGCACATATCGTTCTTGAACTGCAGAAGCCCCCTGATTCGTTCTCGAGTTTGAATGTTGAGCAGAAGCAGGCTGTGTATCCTAGGTTTTGTGTCCATCACAGCCTAAAGCTGCGTCCATCGATAACATTCAATATTCAATTGGTAACACTTCATTTTAAGGTACACATATTAGCCACTCATTTGTAGTTTATAAGTATGTACAGTTGTAGTCGGAAGTTTACATACACTTAGGTTGGAGTCATTAAAACTAGTTTTTCAACCACTCCACAAATTTCTTGTTAACAAACTATAGTTTTGGCAAGTCAGTTAGGACATCTACTTTGTGTATGACACAAGTAATTTTTCCAACAATTGATTACAGACAGATTATTTCACTTATAATTCACTGTATCACAATTCCAGTGGGTCAGAAGTTTACGTACACTAAGTTGACTGTGCCTTTAAACAGCTCAGAAAATGATGTCATGGCTTTAGAAGCTTCTGATAGGCTAATTAACATAATTTGAGTCAGTTGGAGGTGTACATGTGGATGTATTTCAAGGCCTACCTTACATTTTGGAGAAATGTCCTCTGGTCTGATGAAACAAAAATAGAACTGTTTGGCCATAATGACCATTGTTATGTTTGGAGGAAAAAGGGGGAGCCTTGCAAGCCAATTAACACCATCCCAACCGTGAAGCATGGTGGTGGCAGCATTATGTTGTTGCTGCTGTAGCAAACTGGCTCAAATTAAGATCCTACATCTGTACATCTAAAAAACACAGTGAAATGCTTGAATTCTCTGTCTGAAAACTGCAGTTGATGTGATCCTTTTTAGCTACAGGATAGCAGTATCCCTGAGTGCCTTTGGCAACCCAAACATGTAGGGTTCACCAAATCAAATCAAATCAAATTTTATTTGTCACATACACATGGTTAGCAGATGTTAATGCGAGTGTAGCGAAATGCTTGTGCTTCTAGTTCCGACAATGCAGTAATAACCAACAAGTAATCTAACTAACAATTCCAAAACTACTGTCTTATACACAGTGTAAGGAGATAAAGAATATGTACATAAGGATATATGAATGAGTGATGGTACAGGGCAGCATACAGTAGATGGTATCGAGTACAGTATATACATATGAGATGAGTATGTAGACAAAGTAAACAAAGTGGCATAGTTAAAGTGGCTAGTGATACATGTATTACATAAGGATGCAGTCGATGATATAGAGTACAGTATATACGTATGCATATGAGATTAATAATGTAGGGTAAGTAACATTATATAAGGTAGCATTTTTTAAAGTGGCTAGTGATATATTTACATCATTTCCCATCAATTCCCATTATTAAAGTGGCTGGAGTTGGGTCAATGTAAGTGTGTTGGCAGCAGCCACTCAATGTTAGTAGTTGCTGTTTAACAGTCTGATGGCCTTGGGATAGAAGCACCTGTACTGACCTCGCCTTCTGGATGATAGCGGGGTGAACAGGCAGTGGCTCGGGTGGTTGATGTCCTTGATGATCTTTATGGCCTTCCTGTAACATCGGGTGGTGTAGGTGTCCTGGAGGGCAGGTAGTTTGCCCCCGGTGATGCGTTGTGCAGACCTCACTACCCTCTGGAGAACCTTACGGTTGAGGGCGGAGCAGTTGCCGTACCAGGCGGTGATACAGCCCGCCAGGATGCTCTCGATTGTGCATCTGTAGAAGTTTGTGAGTGCTTTTGGTGACAAGCCGAATTTCTTCAGCCTCCTGAGGTTGAAGAGGCGCTGCTGCGTCTTATTCACGACGCTGTCTGTGTGAGTGGACCAATTCAGTTTGTCTGTGATGTGTATGCCGAGGAACTTAAAACTTGCTACCCTCTCCACTACTGTTCCATCGATGTGGATAGGGGGGTGTTCCCTCTGCTGTTTCCTGAAGTCCACAATCATCTCCTTAGTTTTGTTGACGTTGAGTGTGAGGTTATTTTCCTGACACAACACTCCGAGGGCCCTCACCTCCTCCCTGTAGGCCGTCTCGTCGTTGTTGGTAATCAAGCCTACCACTGTTGTGTCGTCCATAAACTTGATGATTGAGTTGGAGGCGTGCGTGGCCACGCAGTCGTGGGTGAACAGGGAGTACAGGAGAGGGCTCAGAACGCACCCTTGTGGGGCCCCCGTGTTGAGGATCAGCGGGGAGGAGATGTTGTTGCCTATCCTCACCACCTGGGGGCGGCCCGTCAGGAAGTCCAGTACCCAGTTGCACAGGGCGGGGTCGAGACCCAGGGTCTCGAGCTTGATGACGAGCTTGGAGGGTACTATGGTGTTGAATGCCGAGCTGTAGTCGATGAACAGCATTCTCACATAGGTATTCCTCTTGTCCAGATGGGTTAGGGCAGTGTGCAGTGTGGTTGAGATTGCATCGTCTGTGGACCTATTTGGGCGGTAAGCAAATTGGAGTGGGTCTAGGGTGTCAGGTAGGGTGGAGGTGATATGGTCCTTGACTAGTCTCTCAAAGCACTTCATGATGACGGAAGTGAGTGCTACGGGGCGGTAGTCGTTTAGCTCAGTTACCTTAGCTTTCTTGGGAACAGGAACAATGGTGGCCCTCTTGAAGCATGTGGGAACAGCAGACTGGTATAGGGATTGATTGAATATGTCCGTAAACACACCGGCCAGCTGGTCTGCGCATGCTCTGAGGGCGCGGCTGGGGATGCCGTCTGGGCCTGCAGCCTTGCGAGGGTTAACACGTTTAAATGTCTTACTCACCTCGGCTGCAGTGAATGAGAGACCGCATGTTTTCGTTGCAGGCCGTGTCAGTGGCACTGTATTGTCCTCAAAGCGGGCAAAAAAGTTATTTAGTCTGCCTGGGAGCAAGACATCCTGGTCCATGACTGAGCTGGGTTTCTTCTTGTAGTCCGTGATTGACTGTAGACCCTGCCACATGCCTCTTGTGTCTGAGCCGTTGAATTGAGATTCTACTTTGTCTCTGTACTGACGCTTAGCTTGTTTGATAGCCTTGCGGAGGGAATAGCTGCACTGTTTGTATTCGGTCATGTTACCAGACACCTTGCCCTGATTAAAAGCAGTGGTTCGCGCTCTCAGTTTCACGCGAATGCTGCCATCAATCCACGGTTTCTGGTTAGGGAATGTTTTTATCGTTGCTATGGGAACGACATCTTCAACGCACGTTCTAATGAACTCGCACACCGAATCAGCGTATTCGTCAATATTGTTATCTGACGCAATACGAAACATGTCCCAGTCCACGTGATAGAAGCAGTCTTGGAGTGTGGAGTCAGCTTGGTCGGACCAGCGTTGGACAGACCTCAGCGTGGGAGCCTCTTGTTTAAGTTTCTGTCTGTAGGCAGGGATCAACAAAATGGAGTCGTGGTCAGCTTTTCCGAAAGGGGGCGGGGCAGGGCCTTATATGCGTCGCGGAAGTTAGAGTAACAATGATCCAAGGTTTTACCACCCCTGGTTGCGCAATCGATATGCTGATAAAATTTAGGGAGTATTGTTTTCAGATTAGCTTTGTTAAAATCCCCAGCTACAATGAATGCAGCCTCCAGATAAATGGTTTCCAGTTTGCAAAGAGTTAAATAAAGTTTGTTCAGAGCCATCGATGTGTCTGCTTGGGGGGGGATATATACGGCTGTGATTATAATCGAAGAGAATTCTCTTGGTAGATAATGCGGTCTACATTTGATTGTGAGGAATTCTAAATCAGGTGAACAGAAGGATTTGAGTTCATGTATGTTTCTTTCATCACACCATGTCTCGTTAGTCATGAGGCATACGCCCCCGCCACTCTTCTTACCAGAAAGATGTTTGTTTCTGTCGGTGCGATGCGTGGAGAAACCCGTTGGCTGCACCGCCCCGGATAGCGTCTCTCCAGTGAGCCATGTTTCCGTGAAGCAGAGAACGTTACAGTCTCTGATGTCCCTCTGGAATGCTACCCTTGCTCGGATTTCATCAACCTTGTTGTCAAGAGACTGGACATTTGCAAGAAGAATGCTAGGGAGTGGTGCACGATGTGCCCGTGTCCGGAGTCTGACCAGAAGACCGCTACGTTTCCCTCTTTTACGAAGTCATTTTTTGGGGTCGCTGCATGGAATCAATTCCGTTGACCTGATTGTAAGGCAGAACACAGGATCCGCGTCGCGGAAAACATATTCTTGGTCGTACTGATGGTGACTTGACGCTGATCTTATATTCAGTAGTTCTTCTCGACTGTATGTAATGAAACCTGAGATGACCTGGGGTACCAATGTAAGAAATAACACGTAAAAAAACAAAAACTGCATAGTTTCCTAGGAACGCGAAGCGAGGCGGCCATCTCCGTCGGCGCCGGAAGTAACAACACCAGAGCTGTAATCTATTTAGAGGGACAGACACTGTTACATTTGGTTTGTTTGGACATAAACAGCTCTGTATCTCGCACAGTCAGCCCCGGTTAGAACCGGTTTAAGATGGTTCCCTTTATGGCCAGAGAGAAAAGGGCCTCAGTGAGCCTCAGTGATTGTGGTCTGTTATGATATACAGCATTGCAAGTAAGATATTAGCTTAACCTGTTAAGTCGACCCTCTACTTTTTCAAACATTCTGTTAAAAATCGCGCAACATTTCAGTGCCCTGCTACTCAGACCAGGAATATAGTATATGCATATGATTAGTATGTGTGGATAGAAAACACTCAGACGTTTATAAAACTGGTCAAATCACGGCTGTGACTATAACAGAACGTGTGTTTCATCGAAAAGTGCAGGAAAATCTGATCACTGAAAATGGAAATAAATATCCTTGCGCTACTTCCAGGAATTGTTCAAAGTGAACCGAATTAAATGAGGCCGAGGTTGCAGTGCCTACAGCTTCCACACGTTGTCTAGAGTCTTGTCATTTGATTCAGCTTTGATTCTTGGTCAAACTGAATCAAGGGAACCGATTCCCTTCGGTCTCCGACCGGATGTTTTGGTCGAGCTCTCTCCAGACATTTTTTCGAGACGGACACCTATAGAATTGACATCGCCTCCTGATGAATTTTATCGCTTATTAACGTGTACTAATACCTAAAGTTGCATTACAAAAGTATTTCGAAGTGTTTTGTGAAAGTTTATCGTCGACTTTTTGAATTTTAAAAATGACGTTACGTTATGAAACGCTATTTTTTTCCGTTTATCACACAGTCTTCATAGATCGATATCTAGGCTATATATGGACCGATTTAATCGGGAAAAAAAGACCCAATAGTGATTATGGGACATCTAGGAGTGCCAACAAAGAAGATGGTCAAAGGTAATGAATGTTTTATATTTTATTTGTGCGGTTTGTGTAGCGACGACTATGCTAATTATTTTGTTTACGTCCGCTGCGGGTCTTTTGGGGTGTTACATGCTATCAGATAATAGCTTCTCATGCTTTCGCCGAAAAGCATTTTAAAAATCTTACTTGTTGCCTGGATTCACAACGAGTGTAGCTTTAATTCAATACCCTGCATGTGTATTTTAATGAACGTTTGAGTTTGAACTAATATTATTAGCATTTAGCGTAGCGCATTTGCATTTCCAGAGCTCTAGATGGGACGCCTGCATGCCAGGTAGGAGCAAGAGGTTAAACTAAGTTAATAGTATATAAGTACATAAAAGGTGCAGAAGATTTTAAAAAATGCCAGCTCAAGCTGAGATATTAATGCTTCATCTGTAAAGCAATTAACTATCAACTAATTAATGGGGTACACCGTTAGGAAACATTGTTTTATGTATGCGGGAAGTTGCTGTGTTCACGCCTTGAATGCAACGATTCCATGTTTCTAGGTCATACCTTCATACGGAGGGTGCATTCCATCCGTGATGTTTTTAAGATGCTTAGGCCATGGTAATCTCAGGCTTTCATGAAATAAAAAAGTAAACAAACAGCCATCACATCACAGAGCTTAAGCATATGTTTTTTTCAAATGGCATACTCTTCCCTCAGTGTTTAAATGACATGCTCTTAAAATAGCCGTGAAGATGAAAGCCTTCACAAAACCAGTCAAATCCCTGATTCACATTCATCTGACCTCTTTTTAAAAACTAACTCTCCTCCCCTCTTTGCTCTTTTTAAAACTCTGCCTCGCTCTAAAGGTTGTAATTGTGGCTGCTCCAGGGTAATTTCGAGGTCAGCGGCCCTCTGTTGCCCCTTTTTTTGGAGTGTGAGTAGTGTGGTTGGCTTTGAACCAGGCCTGGTTCGTAGTCATCAAAAGCCCTGGACCTTTTGGAAATACCACTAGGTCTTTGGACATTTGACATCCATTTTGGAGCATTTCCTGGCTGCCAGTGCAGGATGTGCCAACTCAAGGAGTATCTTGGAAATTGTTGAAATGTCTTTAGGGTTGGGGAGTCATTACCAAACAGAGCTGCAAAGGGGGTCGACCTGCTTGCCAGCCAGCTCAACACACGGGCAACAGATGATAGGGAATGCCATGTGCCACAACCAGCCTGCCGACACCGATCCCTCCCAGCCAGCCAATCAGGGTAATCAGAAATAGACTAGCGGGGCCGTGAGTAGAGCACAGAGGAGCGTTTTTCCTGGGAATGTGGAGCAGGGAAAACATCCTCATCGCTACGCCAGCTCTCCCAGACCTTCTGACACTGGCAGACAAGACTTAGCTTGCAGCGCTGACACACCGACAGAGGGGTGTTTTGTTTTGTGGCTGTCTAAGACCTTCTACTCTTAGCGGTTATTTGGCTCTTCTTAGCACGTCATGTATTCACACTTAAGGCACAATCTAGTCAAAAAGTATCAAAAGAAGAGAGAGGGGGAGGGAGAGAGAGGTGAACTTCCGGGGGTATGTTGTGGAGGCAGAGGAGCTGGGATTCAGACAAGAGCTGTAAATAAATTAACAACCGAGAGAGAGAGGAGAGGAGAGACTGGCCTTGAACACACAATCCTTCTATTGCTAGGAAGTCAGTGTTTTCATCATATGACTCCACTTCAGATGCACCAGACATCATGACTATATTCCTTTCCTAAAGATACCTCAGCTGTCAAAGCTGTTAAATAATGCATTTGGCATTTGAAAAGTGCCATGCTGTTCAACACCTTTAAGTGCATTTTCCTCCATATTTTTTTGATAGCTCTGTGCGCCTCGGATACTCTGTCTCGGCAATTATATCATGTCCAGAATCTCCTCAAATCTCGTTACAGTTCTGCCATTTTACATGTCTTTAAAGTAGTGTCCCAGCAGGAAACTGAAAAGACAAAGAGACATCTCAGTGATGATGTCTACCGCACCAGGAGCCTCCCATTCTGGCTCTACCCTAATTAAAAAAGTATATTTAATGAGCATTTAAAGAGCGCCCATGTTAAGAATAGCAATAAGCATGCCTGCCAGGTCATCTATGCCTCAGCCAATGCTACCTTGATTGGTTTTCTCAAAAGTGTCTTCTAATAGTTTCATTATGAAGCCAGCCATTTTGAGTTAACGAAGCAAGGGGGATTCAAACTGGCTCCTAGTATTATTTAAGTTAGTTGAGTTGTTCAATATGTTTTCTGCATGCTTTCTATCTCGTTTTGGTCATTTATGTTGACACTGAAACTGTTTTTCCAATCACAAAAATGACCAATTAGACAGCCCGCCTAAGAACTTTCTACACAGGAAAAAAATTGTAATTAGCTCCAATGATGGTAATTTCCTCCATATTAAAGGGATAGGTTGAGATTTTGGTAATGAAGCCCTTTATCTAATTATACAGATTCAGAAGAACAGGAACAGCTAGCATGCTAACTGTTCCTGTAGACTTTCAATCAGTAGAGTCCGCAGAGTACCGTCCGTGAAGGTATTGCAGGGGGTCCGCACCCCCAAAAAGAAAAAATTATATTAGCTGTTCCTGTTCGTCAGACTCTGGGGAAGTAGATAAAGGGCTTCATTGCCAACATCTCTAACTATCCCTTTAACTATCCCTTGGAAAGAAATGTTTGAAAACCCCTTAAATAAGTGACTGTCACACATGAATGTGTACCGTAAATTCAATAATATTAACGTATTGGATTTAGATACGGTTTTCCCTAAGTTTTGTAACCTAAAGTACCATCTGTGTAATATATTTTTTTATTGGAAAGCTACATTGACAGCATATCCTTGGATAAATCTCAGTAATCTTAATATCAGTATATCACTGCTAGACGAGGATAGAGATGATACAGTACAGATCATTCAAACTAAAAGGGCAATACTTAATCCTCCTCTCTAACACCACAGGAATGTGTTATCAGTGGAACCATCCAGAGCTGAAGATGCACTGTCTAGAGCTGGAGATGTGTTTGTATTGGTTGATACATGTACAGTACGTGGGTATATATATATACACTACATAGCTAAAAGTGTAGGGACACCTGCTTCTCGAATATCTCATTCCTAAATCATGGGCATTAATATGGAGTTGGTCCCTACTTTGCTGCTGTATCAGCCTCCACCTCTTCTGGGAAGGATTTCCACTAGATGTTGGAACATTGCAGTGGAGCCTTGCTTCCATTCAGCCACAAGAGCATTAGTGAGTTTGGGCACTGATGTTGGGCGATTAGGCCTGGCTCACAGTCGGCGTTCCAATTCATCCCAAAGGTTTCGATGGGGTTGAGGTCAGGGCTCTGTGCAGGCCAGTCAAGTTCTTCCACACCGATCTCGACAAACAATTTCTGTAATGACCTCGCTTTGTGCACTGGGGGCATTGTCATACTGAAACATTAAAGGGCCTTCCCCGAACTGTTGCCACAAAGTTGGAGGCACAGAATTGTCTAGAATGTCATTGTATATTGTAGAGTTAAGATTTACCTTCACTGGAACTAAGGGACCTAGCCCCAACCATGAAAAACAAACCCAGATTATTATTCCTCCTCCACTATACTTTACAGTTGGCATTATGCAGGTAGTGTTCTCCTGGCGTCCACCAAACTTAGATTTGTCTGTCAGACTGCCAGGTGAAGCGTGATTTATCACTTCAGAGAACATGTTTCCACTGCTTCAGAGTCCAATGGCGGCGAGCTTTACTTCACTCCAGCCGACGCTTGGCATTGGTGATCTTAGGCTTGAGTGAGGATGCTCAGCCATGGAAACCCATTTCATGAAGCTTGCAACAAACAGTTATTGTGCTTCAGCACTTGGCAGTTCCATTCTGTGAGCTTGTGTGGCCTACCACTTTGCGGCTGAGCCGTTGTTGCTCCTAGACGTTTCGACTTCACAATACCAATGACAGGGGCAGCACTAGCAGGGCAGAAATTTGACAAACTGACTTGTTGGAAAGGTGGCATGCTATGACGGTGCCACGTTGAAAGTCATTGATCTCTTCAGTATGGCCATTCTACTGCCAATGTTTATGGAGATTGCATGGCTGTGTGCTCGATTTTATACACCTGTCAGCAACGTGTGGCTGAAATAGCCGAATCAAATACTTTTGGCCATGTAGTGTATGTACCAACACAAACAAACAACCTGCTGGCTGGTATCAACACAACACCACACAGGCTAGAGGGATCTCTGGATCTCTGCAGTCCCAGAGATACTTAGCCAAGTCCATCTAATGACTAGAGTTACACTGAACAAAAATATAAACGCACCATGTAAAGTGTTGGTCCCATGTTTCATGAACTAAAATAAAAAATCCCTGAAATTTTCCATACGCACAAAAAGCTTATTTCTTTTACGTTTTGTGCACAAATTTGATTACATCCCTGTTAGTGCGCACTTCTCCTTAGCCAAGATAATCCATCCACCTGACAGGCGTGGCCTATCAAGAAGCTGATTAAACAACATGATCATTACACTGGTGCACCTTGTGCTGGTGACAATAAAAGGCCACCTCTAAAATGTGCAGTTTGTCACAAAACCCAATGCCACATATGTATCAAGTTTTGAGGGAGCGTGAAATTGGCATGCTGACTGCAGGTATGTCCACCAGAGCTGTTGCAGATAATTGAACGTTCATTTCTCTACCATAAGCTGCCTCCATTGTCATTTTAGGGAAGAGGTGCTGAGGAGTTTTCTGTCTGTATAAAGCCCTTTGTGGGGAAAACTGGGCTGGGTCTGACTCCCCAGTGGGTTGGCCTTGCTGCCAAGTGGGTGGGCCTACGCACTCCAAGGCTCACCCATGGCTGTGCCCTTGCGCAGTCATGTGAAATCCATATATTAGGGCCTAATGAATGTATTTCAATTGACTGATATCCTTCTATGAACTGTAACTCTTGCATGTTGCATGTTGCATTTATATTTTTGTTACGTATAATACATCAGACAGAAATGCTATTGCCGAGTCTCCACTACGCTCTTTTTATTTTTATTTCACCTTTATTTAACCAGGTAGGCTATTTGGTTGCAAGTTCTCATTTACAGCTGCGACCTGGCCAAGACAAAGCAAAGCAGTGCGACACAAACAACAACACAGTTACACATGGAATAAACAAACATACAGTCAATAACACAATAGGAAAAAAGTCTATATACAGTGTGTGTCACAAATCCGACCGAGGGTGGCTTCCCTTCCCAGTCGGGAGGCGCTCGGCGGTCGTCGTCACCGGCCTATTAGCTGCCACTGATTGTCATTCCTCCCTCTCCTTGTATGTTTATTGTTAGCACCTGTTCTTGAATGATTAGTTGGGCTTTATTAGACAGCCAGCCCGCCTATTTCTTTGTGCGGGATTAATTATTGTGACCTTCGGTTCTGTCGTAGAGGAACGTGTTTGTTCCTGGTCGTGTATTTTGGTTGTACTATTTTTGTCCCGCGTGTTTGGGGCAGTTTGGTTGTGAGCACACTGTGTTGTGTTTTGTGCATTAAAGAGCACAGCGTTGCACTCTCTGTTTCCTGCGTCTGACTCCACACCCACAACACCCGGAGCGTTACAGTGTGTGCAAATGAGGTAAGATAAGGAAGGCAATAAATAGGCCATAGTGGCGAAATAATTACAATTTAGCAATTAAACACTGGAGTGATAGATATTCAGAAGATGAATGTGCAAGTACAGATACTGGAGTGTAAAGGGAAAAAAAATAACAGTATGGGGATGAGGTAGTTGGGTGGGCTATTTACAGATGGGCTATGTACAGATGCAGTGATCTGTGAGCTGCTCTGACAGCTGGTGATTAAAGTTAGTGAGGGAGATATCTGTCTCCAGCTTCAGTGATTCTAGCAATTCGTTCCAGTCATTAGCAGCAGAGAATTGGAAGGAAAGGCAGCCAAAGGAGGAATTGGCTTTGGGGGTGACCAGTGAAATATACCTTCTGGAGCAATTGCTATGGGTGGGTGCTGCTATGGTGACCAGTGAGCTGAGATAAAGCAGGGATTTACCTAGCAAAGACTTATAGATGACCTGAAGCCAATGGGTTTGGCGACAAATATGAAGCGAGGGCCAGCCGACGAGAGCATACAGGTAGCAGTGGTGTGTAGTATATGGGGTTTGGTGACAAAACAGATGCCAATGTGATAGACTGCATCCAATTTGCTGAGTAGAGTGTTGGAGGCTATTTTGTAAAAGCCGAAGTTGTAAAAGCCGAAGGATAGTCAGTTTTACGAGGGTATGTTTGGAAATACGATGCCGATTCTAGATTTAATTTTGTATTGGAGATGCTTAATGTGAGTCTGGAAGGAGAGTTTACAGTCTAACCAGACATCTAGGTGTTTGTATTTGTCCACATATTCTAAGTCAGAACCGTCCAGTGTAGTGATGCAGGACGGGCGGGCAGCGATCGGTTGAAGAGCATGCATTTAGTTTTACTTGCATTTAAGAGCAGTTGTAGGCCACGGACGGAGAGTGTTATGGCATTGAAGCTCATCTGGAGGTTACTTAATTAACACAGTGTCCAAAGAAGGGCCAGAATTATACAAAATGGTGTCGTCTGCGTAGAGGTGGATCAGAGAATCACCTGCTGCAAGAGCGACATCATTGATGTTTAGGACCTTGAGCGTGGCTGAGGTGCACCCATGACCAGCTCGGAAACCAGATTGCATAGCGGAGAAGGTAACGTGGGATTCGAAATGGTCGGTGATCTGTTTGTTAACTTGGCTTTCGAAAGACCTTAGAGAAAGCAGGGTAGGATAGATTTTGGTCTGTAGCAGTTTGATATAGGTCTGTAGCAGGATAGATATAGGTCTGTAGCAACTCTGCTCCTGTTTATTAACTGGTCTCATATTGCCATCATCCAATACCACGTCACTGAGCAACAACAGCAGGTTTCTAACCTACAATGACTTTATGTGGGGTAATAAGTGTTCCACTGCACCACTGCACTTGAAAATCATCAAAGATACAAATCAATTGCTAAGCATATAAACAAGGTGAATCTAGGAATAACTAGTGGGTTATTATGACCAAGTGTGAATTATGACCAATTAAAAACACGCAAGGCAGATTTTATGATACCTACATTTACTGATGTTGGAAGTTCCAAAAAGGAGAGCTAAAAATTAGGGGGGAAAAGCCGCCCAGCATGAGCCCTTGGGGAAAACAATGATACATTCTGGGGGTGAAACTTGAGTGTTATGGACTAAGCCTACAAGCGGTGGCCACTGTATTCTCCCCTATGGCTCAGACGTAAGGCCCCGTCCCTGACAGGAGGCCGGAGGCCCCTCTAGAGAAATGTGCCATGGTGAATGGTGGAGTGGAGTGAGCAGACGGGAGCATTTAGAAAGAACAGGCAGTGCATGGATGACTTCCTGAGAGTCTCGCTGAGCTGCTTAATCGTAACCAGATTTGGAGCATTAAGATGAAAACAAAACTCCAAAAGCTTGTACAGTTTATGGGTCTTAAGATGCAAGCCTAATTGCGTGTGTGTGTGTGTGTGTCAAAGGGGATTTGGATGAATGTGTCAGAATATGTGTGTTCTTTCTGGGCTTCATTATGTTTTGACCCATTAACCACCTGGCTTGGGGGTCGCTGGATCATTCACATTACTTAATAGTGTGTATGAAGGATCCATCTCACTGGAGTTTCCTGCGTAATTGTTTTTAAAAGTAGGAGTGATGTGAAACAGTAGTAGAAATCGTAGGATACACCTTAGAAGTAACCTAAACTAAAAGGTTCAAAGTTACTAGTAAACAATAAATGACTTACCTTGAGAAAGAATACCATGAAAACACCATCAAGACACCAGAGGATCCAGAGGACAGGAGAGAAAGAGAGAAGTCCAAACACTGAATTAGTCATTGGTTTATGATTTCAATGGTAACATACAAGTTGTAAATCACATTGATTCAGGTGTGCAGTTTGCGAAACATTTCCATACGATAGTAATGGTCAGAAAATATCTACATACAGTACCATTAAACAACAAAGTTCACCGGTCATCTTCATGAGAGAATTTCCTTCCGAAGAGAGTCTCAGGTAGCCTTTTCAAATTCAAATGGCTAACTGCGATACTGTCCTCATATCTTGTGATTGTTCATCATCATGTGAGAATTAATGGAAGTGAATCAAGACTGTGCGCCCAAGGTTAATCATATTCTCACATGTATCACGACGCATAGGAGAAGGACATGGCGTACTGTCTGAATTACAAAGCCGTGTCTTTTAGACAAGTTTGAAGGGTGTTGTCATGGATATACATCATCTCTGAATGGTAAAAATCACTGCTGCTAAACCACCAGTGTTTGCTTGCCAGTAATTGAATTTGTGTTGGTCTAAGAGATTAACGCTATCTCAGGTTACATGGCATCCTTTCAGCGGCGAGGTCACACTATAATCACAGATCCGCGCATAGCAATAAGCGACAATAAGCAACAATAACCAACAGACTTTGGCTCAGCGTTCGCAAGTTTTCACTGAGAACGTCATTTGAGAAGCGCTCTTGTTCTCTTCGTGCAAAGGTCACAGCTGTATGTTTCTTTCCTCAGAGTGGAGTTCCTCTGTCTGGTTTGGTCTATTGTTAATTTATTAATTGTTGAAAATGATTCCAAATAACCCAAAGTTCCAATAGGCTCTGCAGAAGAACACTGTGGATCATTATTGAGGAAAAGGTGGGAGTTGGGACGAATTTAGGCCCCTTGGCCAATTAGCCTTGTCCATTCCAGATCACTTCCTAAAGTCCAGCTAACAACACCGTAGAACACTCACTCATTCATTCTCTAATGAACTTCAGATTCACAATGAATACTCGGCTGCCGAGCCAATCGGACACATAGCATTTTGCACAGCTAAAGGCCTGTGACAAATGCCAGGTTTTACTGTATCTCTGAAAAAGCATACTTTCCATTTAACGTTGTAAGTGGCAGTTAGCACAGCTTATTCTAGTGCTTGCCAGGATATAGTGGTACAAAGGGCCAAGCAAAAACACAAATTACTTTACAGATGGAGGCATAAGCTGACACACACAGATCATTGATATTCACTGTAAAGTGCTTTAAAGAGACCACCCGCTGTCTTAATTGTACGTTGCCACCCCAACTTTGAAAGCTCTGGGACCAAAGCATTTAAAGCTAACATTGAGCAACATATTGATCTTCTACTCCCTTTTAACCTGGATATGCACTTGAAATAATTCTGTCCAAAATTGAGAAAAAATGACAGATTTTGGGGCATTGTCCATAAGTAACACAATCTGGATTGGTACTTCTAATATCTGAGCTCAGATATTCAGTGCCATAGCAAGAGGCAGCTGTGCACTTCTCCATATCTCTGACTAATGATAATGAATGTTGTAAAAGCTGAGAGCCTCTTCTCAGTGTCGGCCTGTGTGAACTTTGGAGTGGTTGATTCAGTGGAGAGTGCCGAGTCCCCCGTCCCTCTCAACGGTGACACGGCGGGTTCCTGAATGCTGAGCAGCTTCCCCGCCGCTCGGATCTGAGAGGACGGCGCGGCTCGCTGATGTGAGGAGAATCGAGTTCCACCAAGATAAACATTTGGCACATTTGCCTATCACGATGCGGGAGGGCAATTTCTTCCCGTCTGAGCAATGTGAAAATATGCTTGAATAATCAACAGCTACTAGTCCTTTCTCTTGTCTCTCTCTCTCTCTTTCAACTTAACTGACATTTACATAGTAGGAAACCCTCGTGTTGTCCTCCTTCAGCAGTTTGTTTCAGCTAAGCTGATGTAATCGATGTTTCATGTACATCCGTATGAGCTCCTCATGGTTTGTAGCAGGTCTCAGTCTGCACTGCTCTCCAGTAGTTCACTCTCTACCCATCAACCTAGGTTAATGGAGAGAGCTGTATGCTCTGGGATACTGCTCACTTAATGCAATCTCATATTGCAGCAGGCGGAGCGGAGTGCCAAAGAGCAGGAATTTGTATTGGTGTCACCCGCAAGTGCTGCCTCGCTCCTCGAAATAGCTTATGCCATGCACTGAACCCCGACAGAGTTGGCCTTGGAGACTGCAGCGGGGACTTACACACACTGCCTGGCCGGGGTCGATTAGCAGAGAGGCCGCTTAAACTGTGAACGTCTCGGGATGCACTTCCACAAAAGCAACCTGGGTCAATTTGAACTGGCAGCTGGTGGTAGGTATTCTACAAGGTGTGTGTGTAGTGGAGGTTGGGGATAGTGGATCCATGTGTTCTTTCTTTACCACCCAGTAATACAAGATGGGGCTACGAATGGAGTAGGGGTGGAGGCTTAGACATCAATATAACATCTCAGGGGAATACGGTCAGTGTGAGGCTGTGTAAGGCTTGACTGGGCAGGTTGGAGGTGGTGTTGTTGTTCAGAGGCTGGAATTCTCTATCAGAGCCACAACTCTTACGTCTGAGATCTTTGTCCACTGAGCAAGTAGCCAAACTGTTTGTTTTCATTTGAAGTGCCATCTCTAGAACCGGATAAAAAGAAACTCAACATGAATATGTCTCTCCACAGCAGTGCACTCCAAAAATATGAACAGATTCAGTAAGTGAGTAGCATTTCTAATGTGGAAAACATGCATAAGCAATTTAGAGTAGTGATATTGTAGGAACAAGGGAATAATGAAGTTCTGCTTCGAGACAATCTCAGCATCTGGGGTTATTTTGTGTCAACAATAGCAATCTGTAGCCTCTAAATGAACCTCCTGTCTGACTGCTGAAGACGTGTCTGCAAAATTCCTTGAGCTGAAACAACTGTTCAAGGGGGCGGGCTAGCCCGACAAGGCACAGTCCAAAGAAGCAGTTACAAACAGATAAGAGCTTCTGTGCTTCTACATCTGCATTGCTTCCTCGTTGGGGTTTTAGGCTGGGTATCTGTATAAGCACTTTGTGACAACTACTGATGTAGAAAGGGCTTTATAAAATACATTTGTAAAATTGATTGAAGAGCCCCAACAATGGCCCACTGAGGCACCTCTTCATCACTACTAGCACAAGTTGAGGTAAGGTAAGCTAAGCTCAAAATGTTTTATGTCAAGCCAAAAGCACACTGGCTAACAGCACAGTGAACGTCCTTTAACAAGAAGTAAACAGGAAATAAATGTATGATGTTACCGCATGAGTGTCATAATGTGACAGTCAGAATGGTGCCTTGCCATAGCCAATCGTGAAATATGGATAATCATTCGTTCTAACCAGAAATGAACAAAAACTTGGTAGTAAACCTATATCTGGTGAGGCATATCGGCACACTCTATTGAGATCTCATGTTTCAATCCAGTGACAGCTTTATTTAACCATTGCCAACACAGAATCCAGGGAATATCCTCCTGCTACAAAGTGAGTGGAGCTCCCTACATCATACATAATGTATGAGCTCTGGGTGCAAATAAGTTCTAGGCTACCAGGGAAAGAAAGGTGGGCAATGAAATATAAAGACTATAAAAACAGTTTTTTTTGTGGAGAAAGAAATTGACACATTGTCTACACCAATTCATGTGTCTGAAGTATGAGGTCATTTTGAAAACTATGCTAATCTCAACCTCAAACGCAATTACTTGTATCAATACCACGGTGCATTTTGCCCTTCAACCCATGAACAGACAATCGTTGCTGCAACAGCCTGTCAGAACCCTAATGGGAGACACTATCTCCCCTGCTATCTTTTGTTTCGCTCAATGATGAGTTGAATTATAACCATCATCATTAACTCCTTATCTGTGGTTCATCTGGGCCCTAGTCCTCTTGTCTCCTAGCCCACTGATCTGTAGGCCCTATACACACACGCTGCTCTTTAAGAGGCCAGTCTATTTCTTCATCGAACACTCCATTCGATGGAGTTCAGCTTTATTATGATTATACAGACTGGATTCATCTATTCAGCCAGCAGACATGTGCTTGGTTTTCCAATGTGCTTAATGGAGGACAGCATTGCTGCTGCTATCCTCCTGCTGTACTTTCATCCTCCTACTGTAATTGTTCGCAGAAGTTATGAGATTTAATTTGGGACTATGCAACATGTGCAGGAATTGAATGACTTGAGAAAACAAATAGCACCAGTTTCAAATTAGCTAAATATTTAGAGGGCAAAATGACACCTTTGTTTCTCTGGCAGATGAAAGCGACCCTTGACTCTGCTCTTTTATAGTTTGTTTGGTTGAGGAGCTTGGCTTACAGTGATAGAGCTAATGTCAACACCGGCCAAATACCAAATTACAAAGCGAAGGAGTGACCATGCGTGTTACCCCACTGCTAGGGCTTCGGCAGGGAACACATGATCTTTGTCAATAACCCAAGAAAAAAAACACCTTCCTATCTCAATTGCCATGGCCAGAAATACAAGACGTGGGCTGTATTTGGCACAAAAATACATTTACCCCAAGACAGACGAGAAATACTTGTGATTCCCATCAGTCACCTGTCATGTAACACGAAGAGTAGGGTTCTGAACCCTGGGGTGATAAAATCGCCTCTCCAATACACCTATCACACATTTAATGGTGCGTCGCTCTAAAAGTGCACGCTCAGTGCACCATGTTTTAACAGGTTTGTGTGGTGACAAATGCCCTGTTGTCACAAAAGGAGCTGGTGGAGGCAGACAAGCAATATCTGCTATGGTGAGATGGAGAACTCTGATTTAAAAGCCCCATTTCCGACCTACTGTTGTTTGGCGAGGCAATTTTTTTCTATGATTGTACTGAGAGCCACATAACTTTTTATTGAGGAAGTCTTTAACGACCAACAGTTTTCTATCCAGGAGAGGTCTGAGTAGTGGTAACAGTGAATTGAATCAAGCTCACCACCTGCGATACATTTTCCACTTTGGCAATGAATTCAGAGCAATCATTAGAGGACAACAAGAAATGATAAAGCAAAGCCCTGCTTCTTCTGGTAGGAAATTAATGGCGCTCGGCTCGTAGACAAAACCTCTTTACACTACACTCTATTTCTCTCCAAACCCATTGTGGGTTAAATATCATAGTCTCCCCAACCTTGTTGATCTGAAGATTGCCACTAAATCCCTTCATCTTCCTTCCTTTCCTTAAGCGTCTCACCATATCTCTATCCTTTTGGTAAACAAGAGTGCTCTCTCCCTTGGTTTATCTCTTCTTAACCATCTTGTGCCTTCCACCTGGGTTCGTCAGGCTGAATCATCCCTCTCTTCTTCTTTTATCATCATTTCAACGTTGGCCGCCACCTGTCCATCTTTCTTCCAGATGTGAGCGGCCCTGCCAGTCCACAAAGTACAGAAGCCAATGAAAGCCCTCTGAAAGCATCCAGAACACTGAGATGATTTATATTGCCAATGATAGTAGTGTGGCTGACTTCTGAATCCAACAATCGGTCTGCCTGAGGTGAGGTTATGTATGGGTGGATAGAGTTGGGGTTTGAAACTTAAATTAACCTTTAAGAGATGTTAGAAGTAGCTTGTTTTTTTCTTCTACTTTCAACCTTCGTCACAGCAGCCTATTGCAAATACTCAAGTGTCATTACCACCAGACTAAGTGGTGGTTTATTTATACACACGCTCCTCACACAGTAGAGGAGCTATAATGGGTCATGTATGTTCATCCAGCACTTTAGAGTGTCCCGTCATTAGAGCTGGGTGATATATCGAATTCCTTCGATTAATTAGAATGTATGTGTTTGAGCGATATTCCAAATGCCTGTATTGCAAGGTTTGTTTTATTTAATCGTTTTACTGAGCGTTTATGTCCGCTTGGTTTCATGTTGTCTTTTTGGTCTCGTCTCTTTCACTCCTTCTGTGCTGTGTGCACCTTCTCAAGGTTCACCAGATTTGCATATAATGACGAGATGCTCATGTCTCCGCTCTAACAATGGGAGTCGTTGTCCCAAAGGCAGGAAGGCAGGCGACAAGCCTAGGTAAAAAAATAAGCCCATAGAAATGCATTGGCCTTTTGGATTTTGGCCTCTTCCTCTCTGTTTACAAACACCACATACCAAGCCAGTTTTATTGCTTCTTTAATCAGGTCAAACAGTTTTCAGCTGTGCTAACATAATTGCAAAAGGGTTTTCTAATGATCAATTAGTCTTTTAAATTATAAACTTGGATTAGCTAACACAACATGCCACAGGAACAGAAGAGTGATGGTTGCCAATAATGGGCCTCTGTACGCCTATGTAGATATTCCATAGAAAATATGCCACCTCCAACTACAATAGTCATCTACGACATTAACAATGTCTACACTGTATTTCTGATCAATTTGATGTTATTTTAATGGACAAAAAATGTTTTTCTTTCAAAAACAAGGACATTTCTAACTGACCCCAAACTTTTGAACGGTAGTGTATATACAGTACAAGTCAAAAGTTTGGACACACCTACTCATTCAAGGATTTTTCTTAATTTTTGCTATACTTTGTAGAATAATAGTGAAGACATCAACACTATCGACTAACACATTTGGTATCATGTAGTTACCAAAAAATGTGTTAAACAAATCTAAATATATTTTAGATTTTTCGATTCTTCAAAGTAGCCACCCTTTGCCTTGATGACAGCTTTGCACTCTCTTGGCATTCTCTCAACCAGATTCACCTGGAAAGCTTTTCCAACAGTCTTGAAGGAGTTCCCACATATGCTGAGCACTTGTTGCTGGCTGCTTTTCCTTCACTCTGTGGTCCAACTTATCCCAAACCATGTCAATTGGGTTGAGGTCAGATGATTGTGGAGGCCAGGTCATCTGATGCAGCACTCCATCACTCTCCTTCTTGGTAAAATAGCCCTTTACACAGCCTGGAGGTGTGTTGGGTCATTGTCCTGTTGAAAAACATATGATAGTCCCACTAAGAGGAAACCAAATGGGATGGCGTATCTCTGCAGAATACTGTGGTAGCCATGCTGGTTAAGTGTGCCTTGAATTCGAAATAAATCAATGACGGTGTCACCAGAAAAGCGGAAACCAAATGGGATGGCGTATCGCTGCAGAATACTGTGGTAGCCATGCTGGTTTAGTGTGCCTTGAATTCGAAATAAATCACTGACGGTGTCACCAGAAAAGCACCCCCACACCATCAAGCCTCCTCCTCCATGCATCACACTGGGAACCACACATGCGGAGATCATCCTTTCACCTACTCTCGTCTCACAAAGACATGTTGGAACCAAAAATCAAAAATCTCAAAATCTCATCAGACCAAAGGACAGATTTCCACCAGTCTAATGTCCATTGCTCATGTTTCTTGGTCAAGCAAGTCTCTTATTCTTATCGGTGTCCTTTAGTAGTAGTTTCTTTGCAGCAATTCAACCATGAAGGCCTGATTCATGCAGTCTCCTCTGAACAGTTGATGTTGAGATGTGTCTGTTACTTGAACTCTGTGAAGGATTTATTTGGGATGCTATTTCTGAACTTATCCTCTAAGGAACTTATCCTCTTCAACAGAGGTAACTCTGGGTCTTCCTTTGGTGTCCTCATGAGAGCCAGTTTCATCATAGCGCTTGACGGTTTTTGTGACTGCACTTGAAGAAACTTTCAAAGTTCTTGAAGTTTTCCAGATTGACTGATTGGCTCAAACATATTAAGAAGGAAAGAAATTCTGCAAATTAACTTTTAATAGGGCACACCTGTTAACCTCTTGGTCCTACCTGGCACGCAGGCGTCCCATCTAGAGCTCTGGAAATGCAAATGCGCTACGCTAAATGCTAATAGTATTAGTTAAAACTCAAACGTTCATTAAAATACACATGCAGGGTATTGAATTAAAGCTACACTCGTTGTGAATCCAGGCAACAAGTCAGATTTTTAAAATGCTTTTCGGCGAAAGCATGAGAAGCTATTATCTGATAGCATGTAACACCCCAAAAGACCCGCAAGGGGACGTAAACAAAATAATTAGCATAGTCGTCGCTACACAAACCGCACAAATAAAATATAAAACATTCATTACCTTTGACCATCTTCTTTGTTGGCACTCCTAGATGTCCCATAATCACTATTGGGTCTTTTTTTCAATTAAATTGGTCCATATATAGCCTAGATATCGTTCTATGAAGACTGTGTGATAAACGGAAAAAAAATAGCGTTTCATAACGTAACGTCATTTTTTAAAATTCAAAAAGTCGACGATAAACTTTCACAAAACACTTCGAAATACTTTTGTAATGCAACTTTAGGTATTAGTACACGTTAATAAGCAATAAAATTCATCAGGAGGCGATGTAAATTCTATAGGTGTCTGTTTCGAAAAAATGTCTTGGAGAGAGCTCGACCAAAACATCCGGTCGGAGACCGGAGGGAATCGATTCCCTTGATTCGGTCAGACCAAGAATCAATTGCGAATCAAATGACAAGACTCTAGACAACGTGTGAAAGCTGTAGGCACTGCAACCTCGGCCTCATTTAATTCGATTCACTTTGAACAATTCCTTGAAGTCGCGGATGGATATTTTTTTCCATTTTCAGTGATCAGATATTCCTGCACTTTTCGATGAAACGCACGTTCTGTTATAGTCACAGCCGTGATTTAACCAGTTTTATAAACGTCTGAGTGTTTTCTATCCACACATACTAATCATATGCATATACTATATTCCTGGCCTGAGTAGCAGGGCGCTGAAATGTTGCACGATTTTTAACAGAATTTTCGAAAAAGTAGAGGGTCGACTTAACAGGTTAATTGAAATGCATTCCAGGTGACTACCTCATGAAGCTGGTTGAGAGAAGGCCAAGAGTTTTGTTCAAAGCTGTCATCAAGACAAAGGGTGGCTACTTTGAGGAATCTCAAATCTGAAATATATTATTACCTTTTCTTGGTTACTACATGATTCAATATGTGTTATTTCATAGTTTTTATGTCTTCACTATTATTCTACAATGTGGAAAAGAGTACAAATTTAGAAAAACCTTTGAATATGTAGGTGTGTCCAAACTTTTGACTGGTACTGTATATCGTGAGAACAAAAAAAGCGGATGAGGTGATTGGTATCATGGCGTACCTTGGATTCTGCCCTGGTCTGGGTGTGCTTCCCACTCTCCCCCTGCTGAATTCAACTGGTGTAGACTTTACCATGAAAAGCTTGCTTATGAGTCCTTCCCAACGATGCAGAGTTATACATACATTAGTAACACAACAGGAATAACATTTTATTCGATTTTGATTTGGTCTTTTCAAAGAGCACTGATGTATCGATTCAGGGACACAGAGACTCTCATAAGCCGAATCCCACTGCAAGGCTAAAGATGTTACCTTTACAGTGAGCCTTGAAGTGTTCAGGAAGAAATTTGTGTGCATGTGTATGTGTATACGCATGTGTGCGGTGGTGGGGGAAGCTGAAGATGAGTGCTCACAATAGAATGAAAAATGGCACAGCACTGCTCGAGGCATGTAGTCTGTGGCATCGCTATGACTAGCAGTTGACCAATAACAACAACTGGCCTCCATTTTAAACCGAGCTGACCGTGACAGTGCAGTTCATTAAAAGATAAAGGAAGTGGGGCATAGCTGCCAGTCGATTAGCACTAGCTTCAAGTCCTCCTGAAAACAAGGCTATTAATGTGTCTGACGGACCTTTTAAGTGACTTGAGTTAACGCATTCCCACATTAGGCTTCACAAATTGAGCACTCAGTTGAAGCAACTCCTCTTCCGAGATAAGTGAGCTTAAATTTTGTATATGTCCTTCGGGAACTCCCTCACATACAAAGGGCCTGGGACCGCAAGTTACAAAGCGCTGTTAGCGTGTGTGTGTGTTTTCTTTTCTTTCGATTATGGACCATCAAATTAAATATAGCATTTAATTACATCCAAAATAGTATTTGGACACCTTGATTGATCAACATGTATGACAAACGGGATCTGAGAGTCTGAAATCCATAGTGGATGATAACTAGGACTAGACAAACTGCATTGGGTGCGCAGGGTGAGAGCTGCAAATTGACGAGAGAACGTTAAAGCCCCACGGTAGAGTCCTGCCCTGATTAATTAGAGCCACAGAAGATGGAACATTTGAGAGCTTAGCTGTCCTATAATTCCCCAGCAAAAATCATGTGCTCGGAGCTTGACCAAGCTAAATTTATGATGACTTGGTCAACATGACAGTGAGTTATCACCCCTGCCCTCTTCCTCACCCGTGACACGTACACACACCATAACATCAAACCAATCAGGATTGGAGATCTACGGTACACCAATGTTGAGAGTTACACAGGACATTGTAATATGAATGGGATCAGCTCTCCCTACATGTTGGAAAATTATTAGATATTACTTGTTAGATATTACTGCACAGTCAAAGCTAGGAACACAGGATTTCGTTACACTAGCAATAACATCTGCTTAACACGTGTATGTGACCAATACATTTGATTTGATTTGACGTACAATGTTTCTGGGAAACTCACTTCCTATATAGCGCATGGTCAGGTTTACGATGTTAACTGCAAAGGCTTTGAATCCAACTACCAAGGTCGGTCGGTGTATGTGTGTTCTCAATATCCACATGTTCAGTAATCATTGTGCCAGTCCACAATCGCAGCCTCAGGGATTTTCCTGACTGCATTATAATCATCAGAAATGAACTCCCCAAAAAGCTGTAGTCTAACACTCGTTGACTCTTGCCATCCCCACAGACAAGAATTACTCCTCAGATCTATACGGATCAGGACCTTGAAAAGTGCTTGCTATTACTTGCCATTAAGAGTGAACGACTTGTGCTGATCGTACTGAAATTGAACCAAAGCTTCTAACAAGGCCAATAAGTTGTGTCCCCACTATCAACAACCTTGGCTGAATGACAAACTTTACTACCGGGCCTCTCCGTGCTGCATCCTAAAGTCGACTGCGAGCAAATTACACTCACTACCAAGAGATATGGGGGTGCAGGCTCAAACTTCTAGATGTATAGTTCAATTTCAAATGTCATAAATACGAAGTCAGCCTGTGGTACCATTGCAAAGTTAATGGATTTTGTGGAGGCGCTGACATGCTGTGGAGGTGTCCCTCTGGTCCCTCACAGAGAGGGGTCAGGGAAGGAGCATTCTCCCACATTCCCCCAGTGTTTACAGAAAGGTTGGGGAGGCGGGCGGCTCTGAGAGGTCACTCAGCTTAGGTTGCCTCCTTGAGCGGAGGATGGCAGGGCTTCTGGGTAATTACGATGGGTCTAACCACTGAACACGGAACCTTTAACTGCTTATGATCATCGCTGAGGCTCTCAATGACTATCCTGCCCCAGAGGTGAGTCCAGCCAGTAGGAGGCGAGTCTGAATTTTGGTGGGTGTATGGGCTTGCTCTCTGGGCCTGCGGGATAAACATGCTACACAAAGAACGGCCCCACCATTATCCAGCGCCTCTCTGACTCCCCCCCTTTGGCACCACGCCAAAGGGTGAGCAGTACACTCTGAATGCTTCATGGGGTGCAAACTGATTTGCAGTGACTGAGAAAGTTCAAGTGGGCATCTTCTCCCCTTTGCCCCCGCTTCTCCCCCCCTCGAGTCCTTGCCCTGCTGCAGAGCCAACAGCACACAGGTCAGGCAGGAAGATGACATCAATCGCACTTAGTGCGCTGAAGTGAGGATGAAGCAAGCGGAGCCGCCGTACGCAGCAGGCAACCATCAGAAGACCTCCAATTCCATTCTATGATTCATGGACTCATTTATGCTTGAAATGTGTTACTTTCTCTTATTGATGCTCCTCAAACATATTCTTTATGACGAATGATTTTCTCTTGTATGTACATTTCAAACAAACTATTTAATAATGCATTGCGTTTTCAGAAAATAAAGGGGTGCATCCACTCCTCTCCTGCTGCCCCGAATGTTTTTGTGAAGCTAAGGATGATAGGATTCTTTTGGTTGTGTTGCTTCGAGAAACAGAACATGAGTTGTCCTACTCAACCATAAATTACCCTTATTATCATCTTGTTTCCAGTAAACTAGTTAAGCTTCAAGTATTCAACAAATCCATAAATAGCTCACCTCAAATCATGGTTAATAATTGAAATGACAGGATCGAGTGTATGCTTTTGATCTGCAAGCCCCCAAGAACTGGCAGTTGGAATATCTTAAAATGTACACAATCTGTCTTTCTCTTTTTCTCCTCAGATACATGGGGGGAAATGATTCCCTGTAAGACACTAAAGATTGATCATTGAAAGAATGACGCAACTGGAGTGCAATGTATTATGGTCTGTCCTTCATTTTGAAACAAGCCTGTTTGACAGATGAATGCATGTCCCAATTACAGAACACACAGGCAGGCCTTTCTAAATGCAAAATGCGTTACTTGGGCTTTGTGCTGACGATCCTGAGCATTCTGAGCATTCAGCGGATATAGAAATCAGCACAGGAACACTGAAGGTTACAAATGGAAATATTAATAAATGCAGAATAGTGCAGTCAATAGAACACACTATTTCCCTGGTCGTCAAATTGGAGACATTTCACTTTATGCATGAATTATTATTGTTGGCAGGACCTAACTTTAGGGAATCAATCCTAATTGGAACTAGCTGCGCTCCAATTCACAGTAACAAACAAGGAACAAGAAGGAGCATTCAGTGTCTGCTCGACTGTTGTGTTCTTTGGAAACCATAGGTGCTCTCTTTGTCTGACAGGGTTGGCATTAAGGACAAAGTCTGACAGTGTTGGCATTAATGACAAAGTCTGCCAGTGTTGGAATTATGGACAAAGTCTGCCAGTGTTGGCATTATGGACAAAGTCTGCCAGTGTTGGCATTATGGACAAAGTCTGCCAGTGTTGGCATTATGGACAAAGTCTGCCAGTGTTGGCATTATGGACAAAGTCTGCCAGTGTTGGCATTATGGACAAAGTCTGCCAGTGTTGGCATTATGGACAAAGTCTGCCAGTGTTGGCATTATGGACAAAGTCTGCCAGTGTTGGCATTATGGACAAAGTCTGCCAGTGTTGGCATTATGGACAAAGTCTGCCAGTGTTGGCATTATGGACAACGTCTGACAGTGTTGGCATTAAGGACAAAGTCTGACAGTGTTGGCATTAAGGAGAAAGTCTGCCAGTGTTGGCATTATGGACAACGTCTGCCAGTGTTGGCATTATGGACAACGTCTGCCAGTGTTGGCATTATGGACAAAGTCTGCCAGTGTTGGCATTATGGACAACGTCTGACAGTGTTGGCATTAAGGACAAAGTCTGACAGTGTTGGCATTAAGGAGAAAGTCTGCCAGTGTTGGCATTCAGGACAAAGTCTGACAGTGTTGGCATTAAGGACCAAGTCTGCCAGGGTTGGCATTCAGGACAAAGTCTGACAGCGTTGATGAGGCAACCACATTCACAGACCAGACATGAACAGCTATTGAAAAACATTTTTTTACATTGAAGGAAACATGTCCAAGACGGTACAGAGTCCAACTCTTCAACTGGCAACCATCAGTGCTTTCCATAACAGCTGCACAGAGACAGTCCATTGCTCTGGCTTGGTAGGACTTCCGACAACTTCTCAATGGTGCCTTTGTTGTCCTGCATCTCAAAGGCATCCTTATGCCATTTGTCTTCAGCACTACTACTGTAAATGCTGAAACACACAGATAAGGGAGGCCTACTACTCATCTATAAGTTACTGCAAATAACATGAGCAGTGAGTGGAGGAGAATCCCCAAAGAAAGACTGGCCTGCTTTCAAAAGCAGCATGAGAGCAGATATTGTACCTTGTACAATCTGCCCTTCAGCGTTCAATCGGATTTCTATTAGCATTCTTTGCGAGTCGTCAAAGATCTTCACCATCACTAGCTCAAAGTGTGGGGCTGCGGGGCTTTTCATTTTCAGGCAGCCCGCTGAGAGTTTGTTTTGGGACTCTACCCAAGAAATATAGTCTAATATGAGACCATGCATATGGACATGTTTTTGTGAAATCTCATAGCACTTCCTTTTGCCAAAAACTCTTACACACACAGATAGTGTCTTGGGCGACAATGGGTAGACTGATTTCAACACCATATGCTACTATATAAACACTGCATGCTAAAAGCCCTGACACAACAAAAAAAATGTCTATAAGCATTAAAAGACACTAAACAAAAGAAACAAACATCTTAACCTGATGCATGAAGAGTCAACAAAAAATGACACTACACATGATCACATGATCACATCACATCACAGAAGTACAGCATAAATATACCAATGGTGCATTCCATAGAGAAATGTAACATCTGCACCCACAAACCCAGTTTCCCAACATTAACTCTCTGAGATCTCAACGCATGCCCCTCATTTCCGAATTTCTATGGTGAGGACCACCAACTGCAACTATAATCTCCAATTACGACCCCCGATAGTTGTGCAAACATTGCAGGCAAACTTTTCTAAGTGACATTTTTCAATATCAATTCTGTGTGCTTATGCAGGTCTTAGACAAACAAGCTTTCACACTCTCGACTTTTCATCGCCCAAAAGGGTTTATGGGCAAATTCAACCTTTCTCACCACATTCACAATATTTCACTCAGTAAAGTCACATGTAGTGTTAGACTGGCGTTAGCCAATTTGCTAAGAGTGAAAGAAATCGTAATGATAAATTCGAACTAACAGAAATGTAAATGAATTGGCAGTTATGTAGGGAGGAGGGGCTGATCGTGAATAGCAAACTAGACATGTGGGCTGTTTCAAATCAGGCCTGGTTTAAGTAAAAAAAACGGTAGAGAAGATATCGGAATGTCAAAAAGTATGACGACTGTATGTATTACAGACATGTGCAGAGTAAATGGGGGGGGGTTGTGTGCACCGCTGTCTTCGGTCTTCTCTTTGAAGGGACAAGGGGTTTTCCCCATGCATCTTTAATGGAATAGGACTAGCTGTTATCCTTCCCAGCTAGATAGACTGTGTCACTAGTTCAGCCGATTTATACTCTGTGATCGGCTCTATGCAGTACAGGGTGCTGCTGGAGAAAAAGCAATTACTGTAAGCCAGTGTGACAGCAACACACAGTGCCACTGTCTGGGCATCCTAAATGTTTAAAACCGTTTGGGGTGGATGGTGAGGAAGGTCGGGAAGGGTTTATTCCATCCACCGAAAAGTAAATAAATAATGTTCTGCATTATTTCTGCTCGGTGAGCGTGAAAAGCTAAATAGTAGCATTCCTTTCAGCTGAGGATAATGGGGGCTACTGTATTCTCAACTGCTGGAATACTCCAAATCCAAATGCACCGGAAATTCCAAATACATCTGTCCATAAAAAGAATGACAGGCATGAAGGTATCATTAGGGGTATACCGGTTAGAGGCAACCCAGTAGGGCTTCGCTGTAATGTCAGTAGCAATTTGGAGTTGAAGATTGGTGTCAGAAGTGCAAAGTAACATGAGGGCTGTAAAAAAGGCTACTAGCACAGGGAATACGAGAGAAGAGAGTTCACTCTCTATCTGGTCTGTCATTCAAAGAGTTAGAGCAAAAGGGGTTTGAAAGGACCACTCTAAAATCTCAGCATGCTACCCAAGTTCAGCAAGAATCCTCTTTTTTTGGTCTATTGTCATAACAGGCCGTTTGAATACGGATAAGCTGGCCCTAACTGGATTTAATGTGTTCCAACAGTGTTTCAGAAAAAGATAAAAGAGCAAAAGATGAAATATTTATGTAAAAAGAAACGGATCCAATTACTGTTTCTCACAGTACAGTCTAATTGTCCCTTGATAGAACATACTACTAAATTATCTCAGTCATATTCTTCCTTACTAGCCTCACTTACTAGCCTCTTACTGAAATTCAATCTGGGGCTGGAGTGAAAACAAATCCACTATACACCTGTAACTTTTCGCAATGTCCGGCATCTCAGCCAAAGTTACATACACACAGTTGCCTTTGGAAAGTATTCAGGCCCCTTGACATTTTCCACATTTTGTTACGTTACAGCCTTATTCTGAAATTGATAACATTTAGATTTTTTCTCTCATCAATCTACACACAATACCCCATAATGACAAAGCAAAAACAGTTTTTTGAAATGTTTGCTAATTTGTTTGTTTTTTAAACCTGGAAATATCATATTTACTTAAGTATTCAGATCCCTTACTCAGTACTTTGTTGAAGCACCTTCGGCAGGGATTACAGACTCAAGTTTTCTGGGTATGATGCTACAAGCTTGGCACACCTGCATTTGGGGAGTTTCTCCCATTCTTCTCTGCAGATCCCATCTCTGTCAGGTTGGATGGGGAGAGTTGCTGCACTGCTATTTTCAGGTCTGTCCAGAGATGTTCGATCGGGTTCAAGTCCAGGCTCTGGATGGGCCACTCAAGGACATTCGGAGACTTGTCCCGAAGCCACTCCTGCATTGTCTTGGCTGTGTGCTTTGGATCATTGTCCTGTTGGAAGGTGAACCTTCACCCCAGTCTGAGGTCCTGAGTGCCCTGGAGAAGATTTTCATCAAGGATCTCTCTGTAATTTGCTCTGTTCATCTTTGCCTCGATTCTGACTAGTCTCTCAGTCCCTGCTGCTAAAAACCATCCCCACAGCATGGTGGTGTCAGCATCATGGATGGTGCCAGGTTTCCTCCAGACGTGACGGTTGGTATTCAGGCCAAAGAGTTCAAACCTGGTTTCATCAGACCAGAGAATCTTGTTTCTCATTGTCTGAGAGTCTTTAGGTGCCTTTTGGCAAACTCCAAATGGGCGGTCATGTGCCTTTTACTGAGGAGTGGCTTCTGTCTGGCCACTCTATCATAAAGGCCTGATTGGTGTAGTGCTGCAGAGATGGTTGTCCTTCTGCAAGTTTCTCCCATCACCACAGAGGAACCCTGGAGCTCTGTCAGAGGGACCATCGAGGTTCTTGGTCACCTCCCTGACCAAGGCCCTTCTCCCCCGATTGCTCAGTTTGGCCAGGCGGCCAGCTCTAGGAAGAGTCTTGGTCGTTCCAAACTTCTTCCATTTAAGAATGATGGAGGCCACTGTGTTCTTGGGGACCTTGAATGCTGCAGACATTTTTTGGTACCCTTTTCCAGATCTGTGCCTCGACGCAATCCTGTCTAGTAGCTTTACGGACTATTTCTTCGACCTCATGACTTGGTTTTTGCACTGTCAACTGTGGTACCTAATGTAGACAGGTGTGTGCCTTTCCAAATCATGTCCAATCAATTGAATTTACCACAGCTGGACTCCAATCAAGTTGTAGAAACATCTCAATGATGATCAATGGAAACAGGATGCACCTGAGCTCAATTTTGATTCTCATAGCAAAAGGTCTGAATACGTATGTAAAAAACATTTTCTTTCTTTTTTTTGCATAAATGTATAAAAACCTGTTTTCGCTTTGTCATTATAGGGGTATTGTGTGTAGATTGCTGAGAAATAAATCATATTTCATCCATTTTAGAATAAAGCTGCAACGAAATGTGGAAAAAGTCAAGGGGTCTGGGGTGCTCAAGGGGTGCTTTTACACCTGCATTGTTTGCTGTTTGGGGTTTTAGGCTGGGTTTCTGTACAGCACTTTGAGATATCAGCTGATGTACGAAGGGCTATATAAATAAATTTGATTTGATTTGATTTGATTTGGTCTGAATACTTTCCAAAGGCACTGTATGTACCCCTGGAGCCTGGCGGGTAAACAGAGGGTAAACTGTTAAAACAACTGTGTGGTTCATCCAGGAAACAGTCACCTCATGCACGCACACACATGCACACACACTCACAAGGTTGAAGGCTCCCAGGCATCTAGAGAACTGACTCAAGATAATGATCCCTACCATGTGTATTTAAGTCATATTCAAGTCTTATAATGACGTGAATATGAATTGGAATAGATTTCTGAGAGATAAGCCTCTAAAATGATACAATTGTATCTCTACTACTACTACTACTACCACTATCATTATTAATATTCTCATACTGGCTTATTAAAGTCTAGGCAATGGCCTAAATCGGGAAAATGGAGAAATAGCACAGCCAATCATGCGTGAAGATTAATATTATGACTATAAACAAGCACTCTTGCAATTGTCATAATGCCCTCTTCCCAACACAATAAACCGTGATGACTCACACTTTCATTAGAGTAAAGGGGAGACAAACTGCATTGCAGCCCACGCAAATATCCCGTGCTCCATATTTCCCTCTCTTATGATTTATCACATCACCCCGGGAAAAAAAGAAGTCACGTAGATTAATCTCGGTGGGATCAGCCGGTTCCAATCTCTAACCTTGACACATTTCAGGGTTCTCTCCTTTGCTCTATTTTGGGATCTTCAGGACATGGGGGAGCTGGTGCAAGGAGTCCTCTGTGGGACTGAGAGCCGAGCCTGATCTTATCTAACTTAATGTCTGGCTTTAACAGCAAGATGGAACGGTAAGATGGGCCTTCTTATTTCTTCTAACTGTAAGACTGAAACAAGCCGCACAAATAACATATCAAATGTGATGATTCATCTCAGAACAAGAGGAACAGAAACAATCCATTGATTTTAAGCTTGGGACATCAAACCTTCATTATAGCCACGGGTTAAAGCTAGAATCCTTACTTGCTACATCATTTTTTTGACTTAAAAATTAATGATATATATGCATTGATTCTGTGCTTTCTAACCTCCAAACGAGCTTCAATGCCATAACACTCCTTCCATGGCCTCCAACTGCTCTTAAACGCTTGTAAAACCAAATGCATGCTTTTCAACCACTGCCTGCACCCGCACACCCGACTAGCATCACCACCCTGGGTGGTTCCGACCTAGAATATGTGGACATCTATAAGTACCTAGGTGTCTGGCTAGACTGTAAACTCTCCTTCCAGAATCATATCAAACATCTCCAATCTAAAATCAAATCAAGAGTCGGCTTTCTATTCCGCAACAAAGCCTCCTTCACTCACGCCGCCAAACTTACCCTAGTAAAACTGACTATCCTACCGATCCTCGGCTTCGGCGATGTCATCTACAAAATAGCTTCCAATACTCTACTCAGCAAACTGGATGCAGTTTATCACAGTGCCATCCGTTTTGTTACTAAAGCACCTTATACCACCCACCCCTGCGACCTGTATGCCCTAGTCGGCTGGTCCTCGCTACATATTCATCGCCAGACCCACTGGCTCCAGGTCATCTACAAGTCCATGCTAGGTAAAGCTCCGCCTTATCTCAGTTCACTGGTCATGATGGCAGCACCAACCCGTAACACGCGTATCTCACTGATCATCCCTAAAGCCAACACCTCATTTGGCCACCTTTCCTTCCAGTTCTTTGCTGCCTGTGACTGGAACGAATTGCAAAAATCGCTGAAGTTGGAGACTTTTATCTCCCTCACCAACTTTAAACAGCTGCTATCTGAGCAGCTAACCGATCGCTGCAGCTGTACATAGTCCATCGGTAAATAGCCCACCCAATTTACCTACCTCATCCCCATACTGTTTTTATTTATTTACATTTCTGCTCTTTTGCACACCAGTATCTCTACCTGCACATGACCATCTGATCATTTATCACTCCAGTGTTAATCTGCTAAATTGTAATTATTCGCCTACCTCCTCATGCCTTTTGCACACCATTTATATAGACTCTCTTTTTTTCTTTCTTTTTTCTACTGTGTTATTGACTTGTTTATTGTTTACTCCATGTGTAACTCTGTGTTGTTGTCTGTTCACACTGCTATGCTTTATCTTGGCCAGGTCGCAGTTGTAAATGAGAACTTGTTCTCAACTAGCCTACCTGGTTAAATAAAAGGTAAACTAAAAAAATTAAATAAAAATCTGTCGTACCCCATCAGAACCCAAACTATACACTTGTTTACTCCAGTGTTTCTAAACAGAGTACATGCAAACAAACACGATATAACCTATAAAACATGGTTAAAAATATAATTTTGATATCATGGATGGTCAAGGTAGCATAGTGGTTAGAGTGTTGGGCTAGTAACCGAAAGGTTGCAAGTTCAAATTCATGAGCTGACAAGGTACAAATCTGTTGTTCTGCCCCTGAACAGGCAGTTAACCCACTGTTCCTAGGCCATCATTGAAAATAAGAATTTGTTCTTAACTGACTTGCCTAGTTAAATAAAGGTATATAAAAAATAAAAAATCCTTGAATCCATAGCGCTGTCTTTGAGAGTGGTTACATGTCTCCTGCCCCATCCCCCTGTTATTTACTGAAACAGTGGTGGGGAATGTGCTTTGTTATTGTTTCTGATTGCCGCTTTAAAGCAACAACCGCTGCTGCCAAGCAAATGATTAATACATTAAGTAATTGTCCAAAAGTCATCACCATTGATGCTAGTACTAGGGGTCAGGTTCCCCATTGGAAGCTTTTGGCTAGTATCACATCCCTTTGAGATCATAGTACCTCACTAGAAATTGTCTTGACATCGTAGCCAAAAGAAGCCTGGGTAATCTTTCACATGCTGGACTCTGGATGAAGACCAGCAGCAGCAAGCAGCGCTCTACTAGAGGAGACAGAACCTGACATTAGAGAGGAAGGGGCGGCAGACAGGGCTAACAAGAACAATGTGCAGAGCCTCGAGGACGGTCCCAGTGAAACACCTCTTCGTTCAATCAGCCAGGCTGATTCACGACTCGCCCCTACATTAATGCTTCTTAGTAGCGAGCTGCTGCTTTACTCCGATGACAGGAACATCTTTTCACTCTGACTCAGTACTACAGCAGGGGGTACGCAGGTTTAGCTGGTAGATATATTTCATTTTGATTCCTGGAATTGGTCATATCCCCCTAATGAACAAAATGAGGCATCTAAAAAGAATGACAGACCGGGGCCAGAGTGTGTGTGTGCGAGGAAGAGAGAGACGCAGAGGCAGAGAGGCAGAGAGGGAGGGAGAGGGGAGAGAGAGAGATAATGAGTGGATGTTGATGAGTGCTGGCTCAAGGGAGAGTGTGTTCTTGGGTGTGTGTGTGTGTCTGTGTGTGTGGTCCTATGTTCATGCTGTTTTTGTCTCTTGGCTCAGTGTCACCTCCAGTACGTTTTCTGCTTCAATCTTTTAGGCTGGCTCCGAGTCTCAAGCAGAAGATGGTTGCTCCTGGGAGCCACTTAGCTTGGCTCAGGCAGTCTGTCTGTGGTGGGGCCCCTCTCTCCCACCACAGGGGGGCTACATTGTGCTTGCTCCTGGGAGTTTGTCGCACGCCAGCCTGGCGCCTCGCCATCTGCCACCCTCACCTCACTAGGGGGAACCAGCCACCCCCATGGTGGCCACACCCTGGCTCCCAGCTTGGCGCCACTCTGGCACTGGCAGTCCCTGCTGCAGTGACAATGGGGCTCTCCATAGCCCTAGCCAGACTAAATGCCTCAATCAGAACAGGGAATACCGGGTTCTGTATTTATTATTTATCACACCGTTGTTGCCCCCCCCCCCACCGCCTGGCATCTCAGCGGGATAGATGGCGCCTCCGTTCTAAAGTCCACGGGGAACATTTTTTTACATAGAATTTGGTTTTGTTACTGGCTTCTCTGATAATTCAAAACTGATTATTAGCATTATTAGCACTCATCTGTTACCCACTTCTGAACATGTCTTCAAGCTGACATGTCAAACCAATTTAGCTCTTAAATGTAATCGATCTTAACATACAAAAGCATATAATATTATTTGTGAATGGTGAATGTGCCAAATTAAATGTACCACAAGGTCTTCTCTGAGACACTAAGATGCGATATAGGTTTCACAAACCAAAGCATTTGGTTGACCTCAGCCTTAAAGGATTAGGAGAAATCGGTGTGTGGTTGGTGTACATTTTCTGAAAATGGTGGATGGTTATGAATGGGACTATTCACAATTGAACTGTACGTAATCACAAGCTCTAGTCCATGCTGTGGTGGCCATTCATACTTTTCAATAACCATAATCACATAATCACAACCCATTTTCAAACGTCTTGTCTCTGAATGTGAAAACAGTTACACACTCAAGCAATTATCACAGTAGGGGCTTTGGATTTTGATGTGGGAAAAATACAGTAGTTGACCTACAATCTGTGCCATTCTAAAACATCTTAACACAGTGATGGCTGGTACGCTTGACAAGTGACTTGACTTGTCTGGGGTTTGAAAGAGAACTGTTACTGTGCAGGCCATACAGTGGGTATAGAAAGTCACCACCCCCTTTCAAAATGTTCATCTTTTTTTTCCTTACAACTTGAAATGAAAACACATACAATTGGACATTTCCGGCTTTATTTATACACAGTAACCCACAATATTAAAGTGAAATTATTATTATTTTTAAAAAAGAATTAAAATACCCTATTTGGATAAGTGACCCTTCCCCCCTCCCCTTAGGTTTGTAATTGCAAACTTGCTGAGGTGTAACCAACCACCTTCCAGATCACAAAACAAGCTAATTGGCTTCCAACTGTGATCAATTGTAGTGACTTTGACTAGTTCAGAATAAAAGCAGTTGTTGATAGAGGACTCCACTGCTTCGTAGTGCAATTCAAAGCAAATAATCCACTATGGCTGAAAGGTAGTTTCAAAATATCTACGAGATGAAATTGTGGAAAGTTTCCACATGATGTCTAGAGTCTTGTCATTTGATTCGGCTTTGATTCTTGGTCAAACCGACACAAGGGAACCGATTCCCTACCGGTCACCGACCGGATGTTTTGGTTGAGATTTCTTCAGACATTATGTTCCGACGGACACCTATAGAATTTACATCGCCTCCTGATGAATTGTATCGCTTATTAACGTGTACTAATACCTAAAGTTGCATTACAAAAGTATTTCGAAGTGTTTTGTGAAAGTTTATCGTTAACGTTTTTAATTTAAAAAAATGACGTTACGTTATGAAACGCTATTTTTTTTTGTTTATCACACAGTCTTCATAAATCGATATCTTGGCTATATATGGACCGATTTAATCGAAAAAAGACCCAAAATTATGTTTATGGGACATCTAGGAGTGCCAAGAAAGAAGCTCGTCAAAGGTAATGAATGTTTTATATTTTATTTCTGCGTTCTGAGTAGCCCCCGGCTATCGCAAAATCTGTCGTTAGGTGACGGTGCAGTATTTGGGGGATACATGCTATCAGATAATAGCTTCTCATGCTTTCGCCGAAAAGCATTTTACAAATCTGACTCGGTAACTAGATTCACAACGAGTGTAGCTTTAATTCAGTATATTGTATGTGCATTTTAATGAAAGTTTAAGTTTTATCAAAAACTATACGTGGCGTACTTGAAATTTCCGCTGATATATGTTCCCACCACAGGACCACTGCCTTAACAATTAAGAAGTGGAAGGCTTATGGCACCACCCAGACCCTGCATAGATCAGGCCGTCCCTCCAAACTGGATGACCGGGCAAGGAGGAGACTGATCCGAGAGGCTGCCAAGAAGCCAATGGCGACTGAATGAGCTTTGTCAAAAAGCACACTGTAGATTCCGAGGCCAAGTGGCAAAAGGTGCTGTGGTCAAATGAGATCAAAATATAACTTTTTAGCCTGAACGCAAAAGGAAATGTCTGGCGAAAACTTAATACATCTTTCCACCCAAAGAACACCATTCCTACAGTAAAGCTCGGCGGTGGCAGCATCCTGTTGTGGCTGTGTTTCTCTTCTGCAGGGATTGGAGCACTTGTCAGGATAGAAGGGAAAATTCTTGAGGAGAGCCTGCAGCCCTCTGCCAGAAAGTTGAAAATGGGAAGATGGTTCATGTTTCAACATGACAATGACCCAAAGCACAACTCCAAAGTAACCGTATAGTGGCTGAAGGACAAGAATGTGAATGTCCTTGAGTGGCCTAGTCAGAGCCCCGACCTAAATCCCATCCAGAATCTGTGGGATGACTTGAAGAGTGCAGTCTATGAGCGGTCACCATGCAATTTGACTGAGCTTGAACAATTCTGCAAGGAGAGAAGTATTCAAAGAGACTCATGGCTGTAATTCAAGCAAAAGGTGGTTCCACCAAGTATTAACTCCGGGAAGTGTTCACTTATCCAAATAGGGTATTTTACTCTTCTAGTTCTGATACATTTTCAGAGTCCCCCCATTTGGATATTGTGGGTTACTGTGCGTAAGGCAGCAAAAGGTGAACATTTTGAAAGGGGGTCATGACTTTCTATACCCGCTGTATATACAGTAGTTTGCCTACTGTATAATACACACAATGTCCCCTGTGGCTACTAGGATAGAGAGTCACTCAGAAGTAGACAGACCCCTGCTGCACACACCCTTTTGCCCACAGGCAAATAGGCAGCTGATGTGGCGTAAGTGCCATGCAGATAATGGCCCCTCGTTTTGATACTGATGAGGAGGCACAGCGTAAAAGGGCTTAATGGCATGTCAAATGAAGGGCAGGCATTAGAGCTTGGGGCACAAACTCTCAACGACCAATTCGCCCAGAACACCCCAGTACAGACGACCACCCATCTCAAAATCATGCCCACCCACATCCACTCACATCACCACCTTGTCCAGCCATGAACTAACCTGCACCACCGCACATTGACTCGATACCGGTACCCCCTGTATATAGCCTCATTATTTTTATTTTATTGTGTAACTTTAAAAAAATATATATATATATATATATATATATATATTTGTTTTACTTCAGTTTATTTAGTAAATATTTTCTTTACTCAATTTTCTTAAAACGACATGATTGGTTAAGGGCTTGTTAATTAAGCATTTCATGGTAAGGTCTACCTTTTGTATTCGGCACATGTGACAAATAACATTTGATTTGATTTGGATGAAATAAAGGTCAGTGATTAATGAGGTTGTGCTTGCAGTGAGCTCCTGTTTCGTCATGCTGCTGCTGCTGTTAGGCTCAATCTCTCCTGGACCATCCAAATCGATAAACAAAAAGACAGTGAGCATTTCCTAGATTGGGTTCTTGCTCGGCTCCCCCCTACATTTTAAAGACAAAGCAATGTACATTCTTTATCTGCTGCCTATTGTCATCTCTCAAAGACAGGGTTTATACCAGCCCCCCTGGTCTAATTGTCATTCATTCACACTCCCCTGTTTCCCCTGACTCTCTGAAGATAATTAGGGCTATGCCAACTGACTCACTCTTGTAATATTCAAGAAGAGAAACTTATAAAGTTCTTTCTTTACTTCAGACTGTATCACACACGGGGTCCCTGGGGCCTGTGATCGACGTGTAATCTGGCTATTCAAACACAGCTGCATCGATAGGCCCGGCCCAGGCTCCCATGGACACAGGGCTTTCATCCCAGTGCCCCCCACCCTCCGTTACAAAGGCATGCACAGCTGTCACTCTTGTTGCCCAGAGACGGCCACAGCCTCCAAACTAGATTTCCCATTCAATCAGACAACTAACATCATTCTATGCTTCACATTATTTAATTTCCAGAGTAAATCCAACCGATAGGAGAGGCTTGATTGTGCCTTGAATTCTAGCTACGCCTCAGAAACCATCAGAACTCATGTTGTGGAGCAAGGTGCATCGTGGTAGGCGTACATTTTCTTTATTAATGTTCCACCAAAAAAACAATGAACAACACAATGAACGTAAAGCTTCGTAGTGCAAAATCATGCAACAAACAAAGACAAGATCCCACAACTGAAGGTGGGGAAAAAGGGCTGCCTCAGTATGATATCCAATCAGAGACAACGATAGACAGTTGACTCTGACTGGGAACCATACTCGGCCAACAAAGAAATATACAAACTAGAATGCCCACCCAAATCACACCCTGACCTAACCAAATAGAGAAATAAAAAGGCTCTCTAAGGTCAGGGCGTGACATGTCAATGCAAGTTGAAACAACCCATGCTAATTGTACCAAAGTTTTCGGTCCAGTTTGTCTGCTGCTGCAAAAAAAGAAAAAGGAATATAGACAGTAGACTCATCTAGGAACTTCTTTCATTACCTTTTAACCCTGCTCTCTGTATCCCCCATTCTCAACATTTGATCCCCCCCTCCAACAAGCCTCCCGCATTTACCCAGTGTTTTGAATACTGCAAATCAAGAACGAAGATCACAGCGATAAATCTTTTGCAAAGGAAGAGCCCCTGGGGTATTCATGCAGATCCCGCAGCAGTCTCCCCTACTTCCCTTCAATATACATTGCCAAGTTAATTGCTGTATTTTTCTTTCTCTGTCCCTACTAGTGTTAAGAGACATAAATCTGTGTGCACCACACATTGAACTGAATCTGTCCAAAGAAAAGAGCACAGATGTTATAAATAAATGCATGCCACAGACTGAACATTACCATTTGCGAGGGTGCCTCCATATTAGCTTTTTGTGTTTAAGGGTTCTGTCTGTGAGAGTGAATTTGACATTTAAGGCTCTCTGGAGGCATTAAAAACCATTGAACTAGTAAGAACCACCATATTGGGGAATTAACTAATTAAGGCTCTTAAATGTCCTCGGCAAAATGGTACCCTGAGACTGTCCCAATAACAGTAATGAGAAAGAACAAACTAGAGAGTGTGTGAGATGAAGAAAGGGAGCCACGGTGAGGGAAAGAGAATGAGAGAGGGAGAGGCAGCAGCCTTCAGACCCGTGAGGTGTCTGTCTGCATCGACACAAAACAGGGGGGAAGGGGTGAGATTTGGAGCTCTCTCCTCTCGAAGAGTAGACATGTTATATTCTGAGCGGTGGCGATGTCTGTGTTTTCCGCTTCACTCCTCTTTATTTTTCTCCCTGGTCGTGGCGAAGCCCATTACGGTCCATAAACAATAGAAGCTGTTCCTCTAATGAGGAGGAGAGCCTCCAAAATGGCCCTGTCCTTGGGAACCTGGCCATGTCTGCCTACTGCATCTTCCCCAGTCTCCTGCAACCAGGCCAGCACAGCTAACAACCAGCCCATTCTCACCAGAGAGAAATCCGGCCTCATTTGCAGCCCTCTCAGCAACTCTCTCTCACTCCCTCTTTTTCTCTCTCCATCTCTCATTTACTAGTAGTCTATTTCCAATGTACACCATCCTTTTTACCTCCTGACACTTTGGGGATGATTTTGGTTATAATTGCCCGAGGGTAAATCTGACACAATGATTAATGAGGACTCTGCCTTTCCTGGTCCCCATTTCTAGAGAATGAGCAAAGAACCTGGGAATCAACAGTCCCAGAGGTTTCTATGGAACATGGTGTCTGGTATGGTATCCAAGTGATGCACTATGCAATTAAAGTGCATTGGTGCTGACAAAACAATTGAGTCAATACTTTGAGTGTGTTTCTTGGCCTTCACAGAGTATGATTTGCTTCCTAAAGCTTTCGTAAAAGGGGAAGAAATAGTTTCAGTGAATTAGTGGAAAATATCTCTGATGTGGCATTTCAAGTGGGTCTTTAAATTGGCAATAGGTCAAAAGCTGATAAGTGAGCTATCAATGCCTATTGAATGATAGCAGCAGTGATAATGTGACGATAAGAGTGCAAGATCATAGGTATTGCATTCCTGTAATAGAACTGGTAATTTGTATGAAAATGTGAGGAAGGTACATAACGTGACAATGCTTTCAAAGCCAGGTGAAAAGATATGAGAGCGTGCGACAGAGGTTTCAAAGTTGGACATTCTGCTGCAAAGGGAGGGTGACTAACACAAAACAATTCCAGTGCTTCGTCTTTTGACACACACCACATATCGCCCACAACCCACCATCTGTCCTCTTGCACGATAGATTTACAAATGAGGAGCATCCACCACCATAAAGATAAACAATGTGTCCAGAAGCCATTTTAGGGTCTCTCAGCATCCAGATTCATTGGTTTAGTTTTAAACAGCTGTCAATAACACCCGAGTCCAGATTCCCATTTTCACAGAGGTGATATATGTTTGAAGGGTGAACTAAGATTCTTTTATTGCCTTTTCAAACCGAAGGTATTGCAGAAGGCATTTAAAGCTGCTATATGTAACTTTTTGGGAGACCTGACCAAATTCACGTACAAAATGTGTGTTATAGATCTGTCATTCGCATTGAAAGTGAGTCTAAGAAGTGGTAGATATGTTTTATGTGCACTATTTCTATGCTTCCCATTCTTAAGTTAAGTTTTTGCATCTTTTACTTTCGGTTTTGTACACCCACTTCAAACAGTTGAAAACACAATATTTTTGGTTATGGAAAATATATTACACAGAAGTTTAGAAGGTACAATGATTCTCTTCACTATACTTGCTTGTTTTGTCACATAAACAGAAATTAGATTATTAGACATTTTTCAACCAGGAAATGGCGGAGTGATTAGGTCTAAACACTCAAGACGCGTTGCTAATTGATACCTTTTCATGTCCTGTAACGGACACACTTACCATGGTACCTTTCACAAATGATTGCTCTGTTGCTTCCCATCCTCTCTCCACTGTCTACACTACCTCAGGAGAGGTATACTAGATCTGATGTTCAACGGTGTCTAATTAACGTTCAACTGCTGTATCATTCAACAAACACTTATCTTCATGGGAGATCCACTATGCGTCATTGGCCCCAGTTGGACATTCTTAGGGTAGTTGAGGGTATGTGTGCATGGATTGAAAACAATCGACACCATGAAGATATCAATAAGAAGAACGACAAATACGAATCATCTGACAAATCATAAGCAAACCACAATGCTGAGCGAGACTCAATATGCAGTGCCTTCGGAAAATATTCAGACACCTTGACTTTTTCCACATTTTGTTAGGTTATAGCCTTCTTTTAAAATAGATTTTAAAATATGTTTCCTCATCAATCTACTCACAATAATCATAATGACAAGGCAAAAACAGGTTTGTAGAAATGTAACAGGTTTTTAGAAAATAAAAATGGAAATATCACATTTACATAAGTATTCAGACCCTTTACTCAGTACTTTGTTGAAGTACATTTGGCAGCAATTATAGCCTTGAGTCTTCTTGGGTATGAAGCTACAAGCTTGGCACACCTGTATTTGGGGAGTTTCTCCCATTCTTCTCTGCAGATCCTCTCAAGCTCTGTCAGGTTGCATGGGGAGCGTTGCTGCACAGCCATTTTCAGGATCAAGTCCGGGCTCTGGCTGTGCCACTCAAGGACTTTCAGAGACTTGTTCCGTAGCCACTCCTGCGTTTTCTTGGCTGTGTGTTTAGGGTCGTTGTCCTGTTGGAAGGTTGAACCGTCACCCCAGTCTAAGATCCTGAGCGCTCTGGAGCAGGGTTTCATCAAGGATCTTTCTGCACTTTGCTCCGTTCATCTTCACCTCAGGCCTGACTAGTCTCCCAGTTCCTGCCGCTGAAAAACATCCCCACAGCATGATGCTGCCACCACCATGCTTCACCGTAGGGATGGTGCCAGGTTTCCTCCAGACGTGACGCTTGGCATTCAGGCCAAAGAATTCAATCTTGGTTTCATCAGACCAGAGAATCTTGTTTCTCATGGTCTGAGAGTCTTCAATTTGCTTTTGACAAACTTCAAGCGGGCTGTCATGTGCCTTTTACTGAGCAGTGGCTTCCGTCTGGCCACTCCACTCCACTACCATAAAGGCCTGATTGGTGGAGAGCTGCTGAGATGGTTGTCCTTCTGGAAGGTTCTCCCATTTCCACAGAGGAACTCTGGAGCTCTGTCAGAGTGACCATCGGGTTCTTGGTCACCTCCCTAATCAAGGCCTTTCTCCCCCGATTGCTCAGTTTGGCCGGGCGGCCAGCTCTAGGAAGATTCTTGGTGGTTCCAAACTTCTTCCATTTAAGAATGGTGGAGGCCGCTGTGTTAAGAAGCAGTGCTGCTTGGTTGGCTTGGTTGGGTTGTGTATCGGAGGACGCATGACTTTCAACCTTAGTCTCTCCCGAGCCCGTACGGGAGTTGTAGCGATGAGACAAGATAGTAGCTACTAAACAATTGGATACCACGAAATTGGGGAGAAAAACGGGGTAAAATTAAAAAAAATATATATATAATAATAATAAGAAGGATGGAGGCCACTGTGTTCTTGGGGACATTCAATGCAGCAGACATTTTTTCGTACCCTTCCCGGTGTCTGTGTCTCGACACAATCCTGTCTTGGAGCTCTACGGACAATTCCTTAGAGCTTATGGCTTGGTTTTTGTCCAATCAATTGAATTTACAACAGGTGGATTTCAATCAAGTTGTTGAAACATCTCAATGATGATCAATGGAAACAGGATGCACCGGAGCTCAATTTCGAGACTCATTAGAAAGGGTCTAAAAACTTATGACAATAAGGTATTTCTGTTTTTTTTATTTTTTTTAATGAATTTGCAAAAATGTCTAAACACATTTTCGCTTTGTCATTATGCGGTATTGTGTTTAGATTGCTGTAAAAATACAATAATAATAATCAAAGGGTCTGAATACTTTCCGAAGGCACTGTATGCCATATTGATCATGTTATGGATCACGAGCCAATCTCGTTGATGTGCAGACTCACTACAACATCAATGAGGCAAGAAAGCCAATGAGCCCTGCCAAAAACATCTGAAATCTTTGGGACTGGGCCTATCAACTGAGTAACTGAAGCAGACCTTCTTGGCTTTGGTAAAAGGGTAACCCCCGCCCCCTATTGACTTCACAGAGTGCAGCCCAACTAGCTGTACATATTGCGGGAAGTATCAATCATATGTGACCTGACATCCCCCTTTGTTCCTCCAATGTAAACAGATGTCTTTCCTCGGGGGCTCGACCGAATGATCTCCATTGATATTCCCTCTACAATCAGTCTGTCGCAAGTTATGTAGAGGAATGAGGGCTTTTCTTAAGTAAAAAAAAAATCTGACTCAAATCCACTAGTCGATTCCTGTCCATAGATGCCAAGAGACATCAACTTGGCATCTATGGTGAATTTGACCAAATCTATTTCTCAGCTCGGTTCAGTCAGTGGACTGCAGCCCTTTTCACAGACAAGGTGGTGCAGACTATTTTTGCGGCAAATAACTCTAATCTGTTACACTCCCTGGGAGCCGGCAGCTCTTGGAGGTATCCTCCACTCGCGGAGGAAGCGGCACATCTGCACCCACCTTCCTGCTCATCTCATCTCCTTCCTAGTCAAGAGAATTGGGTGAGCGATGGAGATGTGGTGGGAAATAAAACGGCTTACTCGTTTCCAGCTGGCGGCTAGATTAATGCCCCAAATATACACCGATATGGCAATGCGCATCGAGGTCGTCACCTTTTAATCTGCCCAGAGCTCAGCCTCTGTCCTTGTCAACCGCTAACTAGAGGCTAACTGAAAGCTTGATGCGCCCTATTGAAGATGAACTTGGTTGGCTGCAATGACTCAATGTTTTTTTGGCTAACACTGGCAGGACAGCCAAATGATATGTAGAAGAAGTAGAGGGAACTGCTTTCTGATGAAGGGTGGTTATTAAGACGTGTATAGGCACCAGAAGCAATGAAAGGAGCAGGTACAATCAGAGGTGTGCCATGAGCTTGTGACTCTAAATTGCAGGTCTGCTGAAGAAGTGGATTGATTGTTTCTGATTCCCTGTGGTGGGGAATTATGAAAAGCCAGAATAACAATATTCTCTGTGCTGCTCAGACCTTCATTCCCATTTGAAGAAAGTGTGAAATGTCAGGTCTCTCTCTCTGCCGGTAAGGCCCATTGGTATGAAATAAATTAATACTGACATTAAATTCAAATCTAAACGGGTTCTTGCAGGGCCTTCAGATAACTTGGGTCAGAGTATATTTATAGTAAAGTGATCTCAAACTTTTGGTCAGATGTACTTACAAGGGGAGGAATTTAGGGAGTGCATTTGTCACTTAAGCACAATTCTTTGTGCATATTGATGCTTGTGTTCAACAGTAAATTATAGACTATTATGCTATGATGTCCTGAAGGGAAGATCACTCCTGTTTTTCCATCGTTTCTCACCTGTGTTCTTACAATAGCCGATTTATTACATTAGCATATTAATCAAAATCAGTGTTATATCTAGTGCGAAAAGATAATGAATTCTATGATCAAACTCTGACTGATATAAACCTATGGTGTCAATACGTTACCTTAATGATTTCAGCACCTAGATAGATGATGTAATGAACATACTGTTGCTACATAATAGCATGTTGCTACATACAGCTTCATGAAATGGGTTTCCATGGCCGAGCAGCCGCACACAAGCCTAAGATAACCATGCGCAATGCCAAGCGTCAGTTGGAGTGGTGTAAAACTCGCCGCCATTGGACCCGGGAGCAGTGGAAATGTTCTCTGGAGTGATGAATCAAGCTTTACCATCTGCCAGTCCAACGGATGCATCTGGGTTTGGTCGGATGCCAGGAGAACGCTACCTGCCCCAACACATAGTGCCAATGGGTTTCCATTGGCACTATGGAGGAATAATGGTTTGGGGCTGTTTTTCATGGTTCAGACTAGGCCCCTTAGTTCCAGTGAAGGGAAATCTTAATGCTACAGTATACAATGACATTCTAGACAATTCTGTGCATCCAGGTTTGTGGCAACAGTTTAGGGAAGACCCTTCAAAAATGTTCCAACGTCTAGTGGAAAACCTTCCCAGAAGAGTAGAGGCTGTCATAGCAGCAAAGGGGGGGACCAACTCTATATTAATGCCCATGATTATGGAATGAGATGTTCGACAAGCAGGTGTCCATATACTTTTGGCAATGTGGTATAATACATCTCTGACAGTACATGTTTAGGAACACTAATACATTGGTGTAGTTTTCCTGGAGCTAAACATACTATTTCAGAAAATACAATATTTTCAGCCCACTTACTCGACTAATTATGTGTACAGATGCAGAACCTTGCTGCAATGGCTAACTGATCAGCAAAGCACCACTTGCACAGCAGCCAATGCAGATGAAACGAGACAGCTGTCAGTCATCTGAGCAGTTCTACACTTGCTGTGGTGTAATCAGAACATTATACACTGGCGTAAGAGCAGCGAGTTAGAGAAGATAATCAATCCTTATGTTCCAGCCAAGTGAGGTTGCTGGTTTAGATTTGATGCCTGAGCATCTCGGCTGCACTATTTTTGGTGGCCATTTACAATTTCTGTTCATTATACCATTTATTTTGTTCAGATGTGGACAATTCCATGGTAAAACTGAGACTAAGATTTTTCACTTTAAAATGTAGGCCCATGTCAAACAAAAAACAATGACTGCAAAGTTAAACAAACCATACAACATTTTACAAAAACACATTTACTTGAAGAAAAGTGCAGATGCTAAGTTTGGTAACAGAATGAAGGTTTGTGCTTATTCTGTTACCAAACTTATGTTGTGCGGTGTTCTTCAAATAAATGTGTTTTTGTCAAATTTTCAGTGGATATTGTTAGAAGTGGTCCTTGTGCATAGAGTTGTATGGTTTGTATAACTTTGCAATCATTGTGTTTTTGTATGATATACATTTTAAAGTGAAAAATATGAGTCTCACTGTCACTCTGTTAACATGGAATTGTCCATGTGTAAATGTGGTCAAGTTAATATAGGGAATATGAAAGAGTAAGCATCTTAATAGGCCTGGATTGGTCATGGTCCAAGATTATATAAAGGGATTTGTGGTTGTACGGAGAAAAAAGCCTTAACTACCATTAGAGTGAGGCATATTACAGATGATGGGCTGTAACACAGCGACGGACCACAATCAATTCAGCTGCACGCTCACTCGAGTGCCCAGCAGCCCCTCCCCGATGACACTCTCCATTGTGCCCTCGCTCTTTCTATTCCTCCGCCCATTCCCCCCACCTTGCCTCTACCTTTGTTTGCCTTTGCCTCTCTTTTTTCTCTCGCTGGGTGCATATAGGGGCACCAGGTTTTTCTTTAAGAGGTCTTCTTTGATATTGTTTTTAGTCCACAACCCTAATAAATCACGGGCTCCCCTATTCTTGTGAAGTCCTGCGGCTTGACCATAAACAACATAACGAGGAGCCCTCCTTCATGGTCTTTGGAAGGGGTCAAATGGGGAAAGTCTCACACTGTTTCAAAGGTTTCCTCATATAGTATGATGGAATGTGATCTCAGATTGGTTGGTTAGTAACATGTTGTTTTATTTATTATTTTAGTTTGTATAATTTATCTGTAAATTGTCTGCAAAGGTACACGTTGTAAAAAATTGGTCACAAGATCTTAGAATGTAAAAAATAGGACTCTTCCCAGACTTTGGTTGAATTGTGTGCGGTTCAAGGACAATTCATTGGGACAGGAAGGACATTACCAATCTCTCTCTGGAAATCAAACACATCAGTCCACTAACCACCTGCTACCCCCGAACACAACACCACCATTTGTCTTAGCCAATCAGAGTTGATTAAGGTGTCCAAATTTCCGTATTGACGGCAGCGCCTCAGCAACCCATCACCACCACCACTGTAAATCTATTGTTTGGCTTCTACTAGCATGATCTTGGCTTGCACAGAACATTGATACAGAGATGCATGGATTGAACATCACAGCAATGCCAGCAAATGTGTCTAATTGTAGATAATGCTTTTAAAGATGTCTTTCACAGCCTGCTAAAGGGGCATAAACAGTATGGGGATAACTAGGCATGGATTTAGTCACCTTGCCAAATCTTCTGCTAATGTCGCGCGCTGCTGCAAAAGTAAATAAAAGGGAGGCTATGGCAGCATTATCTCTTCCAACTTGAATTCATTTAGATGGTTTCAATTTTTGTTGTGAATATATCCAGGTGAAAGAGATATTACCAGGCTATCCAAATCGTTGCATGTAGACACAATCTCAATATCCATTTCATTAAGCTTTAACAGACAATATTTACCTCATCAAATGAAAGACCTCATTAATATTTCTCTGTTCTAGTTGCCCCAATAATTGATCTGGCCAAGGCTTTCGACTCTGTCAATCACCACATCCTCATCGGCAGACTCGACAGCCTTGGTTTCTCAAATGATTGCCTCGCCTGGATCACCAACTACTTCTCTGATAGAGTTCAGTGTGTCAAATCGGAGGGTCTGCTGTCCGGACCTCTGGCAGTCTCTATGGGGGTGCCACAGGGTTCAATTCTTGGACCGACTCTCTTCTCTGTATACATCAATGATGTCGCTCTTGCTGCTGGTGAGTCTCTGATCCACCTCTACGCAGACGACACCATTCTGTATACTTCTGGCCCTTCTTTGGACACTGTGTTAACAACGCTCCAGGCAGGCTTTAATGCCATACAACTCTCTTTCCGTGGCCTCCAATTGCTCTTAAATACAAGTAAAACTAAATGCATGCTCTTCAACCGATCGCTGCCTGCACCTGCCCGCCTGTCCAACATCACTACTCTGGACGGCTCTGACTTAGAATACGTGGACACCTACAAATACCTAGGTGTCTGGTTAGACTGTAAACTATCCTTCCAGACCCACATCAAACATCTCCAATCCAAAGTTAAATCTAGAAATGGCTTCCTATTTCGCAACAAAGCATCCTCCACTCATGCTGCCAAACATACCCTTGTAAAACTGACCATCCTACCAAACCTCGACTTTTGGATGCAGTCTATTATAGTGCCATCCGTTTTGTCACCAAAGCCCCATATACTACCCACCATTGCGACCTGTACGCTCTCGTTGGCTAGCCCTCGCTTCATACTCGTCGTCAAACCCACTGGCTCCATGTCATCTACAAGACCCTGCTAGGTAAAGTCCCCCCTTATCTCAGCTCGCTGGTCACCATAGCAGCACCAACCTGTAGCACGCGCTCCAGCAGTTATATCTCTCTGGTCACCCCCAAAACCAATTCTTTCTTTAGCCCACCTCTACTTCCAGTTCTCTGCTGCCAATGACTGGAATGAACTACAAAAATCTCTGAAACCGGAAACACTTATCTCCCTCACTAGCTTTAAGCACCAACTGTCAGAGCAGCTCACAGATTACTGCACCTGTACATAGCCCACCTATAATTTAGCCCAAACAACCACCTCTTTCCCTACTGTATTTATTTTATTTTGCACCCAAATATTTTTATTTCTACTTTACACATTCTAGTGTTTTACTTGCTATATTGTATTTACTTTGCCACCATGGCCTTTTTTTTGCCTTTACCTCCCTTATCTCACCTCATTTGCTCACATCGTATATAGACTTGTTTATACTGTATTATTATAACATATACTGTATGTTTGTTTTACTCCATGTGTAACTCTGTGTTGTTGTATGTGTCAAACTGCTTTGCTTTATCTTGGCCAGGTCGCAATTGTAAATGAGAACTTGTTCTCAACTTGCCTACCTGGTTAAATAAAGGTGAAATAAAATAAATCAAATAACTTTTGGGTTAGCTGTTAACTTCTTATTCAACTTGTCAGCTCATCTTGTGCTCTGAAAGAGAACCCAGCAAAACATGCCAGTTGAATACAGAGGAGCCTTTGGCAACATGTTATGTAGCCTACTATAGGCAGTGCTTGACTTGAGCAGGAGCTCAATTGGAGCTGAGTACTGGCACCTAAAATATTCTACTGCTTGAGCTCCTATTCCTCTCAGCTCAAAAGTATTGTGGAGTTCCTTCACCTAAAACATAAACAATACCGGCACCCAAAATGAGTACCGGAACCTATTTCAGTCCAAGTCAAGCACTGACTATAGGTGCAGAATATAATGTGCTTAAAGAATACGCTAAATGTACATAGCAGAACATAGCAGAATGTCCTCTAGAAAAGGTTAAAAAAACTACATTGGAAAATTATTGGGAATAGTTTTTCCATGGCAAAAATGAAAACACAAAGCAGACTCAACTATTTGGTCCTTTAACCGTTTAGACTCATTTATAATTCTAAAATGCTGCTGTAAACAGTCCGGGTGGCCATTTGAATAATTGTTCAGCAGTCTTATATCTGGGGGTTAAAGGCTGTTAAGGAGATTTATGGACCTAGACGTGGCTCTCCGGTACCGCTTGCCGTGCGGTAGCAGAGAGAACAGTCTATGACTTGGGTGACTGGAGTCTGACAATTCTTTGGCCCTTCCTGACACTGCCTAGTATATAGGTCCTGGATGGCAGGAGGCTTGGCCCCAATGATGTATTGGGCTGTACGCACTACCTTCTGTAGCGTCTTACGGTCGGATGCCGAGCAGTTGCCATATCCGGCGGTGATGCAACCAGTCAGGATGCTCTTGAAGTTGCAGCTGTAGAACTTTTTGAAAGTCTGGGGACCCATGCCAAAATGTTTCAGTCTAATGAGGGGAAAAAGGCGTTGTCGTGCCCTCTCCACGACTTTCTTGGTGTGTTTGGACCATGAACGTTTGTTGGTGATGTGGACACCAAGGAACTTGAAACTCTTGACCCACTCCACTACAGCCAAGTTGATTTAAATGGGGGCGTGTTCGGCCCTCCTTTCCTGAAGTCCACAATCATCTCCTTTGTCTTGCTCACGTTGAGGGAGAGGTTGTTGTCCTGGCACCATACTGTCAGGTCTCTGACCTCCTCCCTATAGGCTGTCTCATCGTTGTCGGTGATTAGGCCTACCACCATTGTGTCGTAAGCAAACTTAATGATGGTGTTGGAGTCATACTTGGCCACGTAGTCGTGGGCCCATAGCTTAGTGATGAGCTTTGAGGGCACTATGGTGTTGAACACTGAGCTGTAGTCAATGAACAGCATTCTCATATAGGTGTTCCTTTTGTTCAGGTGGGAAAGGTCAGTGTGGAGTGCGATTGAGATTGCGTGGATCTGTTCGGGCGGTATGTGATTTTGAGTGGGTCTAGGGTTCTCGGGATGATGTAGTTGATGTGAGCCATGGCCAGCCTTTCCAAGCACTTCATGGCTACCGACGTGAGTGCCACAGGGCAGTATTCATTTAGGCAGGTTAACTTCGCTTTCTTGGGCACAGGGACTATGGTGGTCTTTCTCAAATGTTTTATTTCACCTTTATTTAACCAGGTAGGCAAGTTGAGAACAAGTTCTCATTTACAATTGCGACCTGGCCAAGATAAAGCAAAGCAGTTTGACACATACAACAACAGAGTTACACATGGAGTAAATAAACATACAGTCAATAATACAGTAGAAAAATAAGTCTATATACAATGTGAGCAAATGAGGTGAGATAAGGGAGGTAAAGGCAAAAAAGGCCATGGTGGCAAAGTAAATACAATATAGCATGTAAAACACTGGAATGGTAAATTTGCAGTGGAAGAATGCACAAGGTAGAGATAGAAATAATGGGGTGCAAAGGAGCAAAATAAATAAATAAATACAGTAGGGGGAAAGGGAGTTGTTTGGGCTAAATTATATGGGCTATGTACAGGTGCAGTAATCTGTGAGCTGCTCTGACAGCTGGTGCTTAAAGCTAGAGAGGGGTTAAGTGTGTTCAGTTTCAGAGATTTTTGTAGTTCACTCCAGTCATTGGCATCAGAGAACTGGAAGGAGAGGCGGCCAAAGGAAGAATTGTTTTTGGGGGTGACCAGAGAGATATACCTGCTGGAGCGCTTGCTACAGGTGGGTGCTGCTATGGTGACCAGCGAGCTGAGATAAGGGGTGACCTCGCAGGATCTTGTAGATGACCTGGAACCAGTGGGTTTGGCGACCAGTATGAAGCGAGGGCCAGCCAACGAGAGCATACAGGTCACAGTGGTGGGTAGCATATGGGGCTTTGGTGACAAAACAGATGGCACTATAATAGACTGCATCCAATTTATTGAGTAGGGTATTGGAGGCTATTTTGTAATTGACATTGAGGATAGGTAGGATGGTCAGTTTTACAAGGGAATGTTTGGCAGCATGAGTGAAGGATGCTTGTTGCGAAATAGGAAGCCAATTCTAGATTTAACTTTGGATTGGAGATGTTTGATGTGAGTCTGGAAGGAGAGTTTATGGTCTAACCAGACACCTAGGTATTTGTAGTTGTCCACATATTCTAGGTCAGAACCGTCCAGAGGAGTGATGTTGGACAGGCGGGCATGTGCAGGCAGCGATCGGTTGAAGAGCATGCATTTAGTTTTACTTGTATTTAAGAGCAATTGGAGGCCACGGAAGGAGAGTTGTATGGCATTGAAGCTCGCCTGGATGGTTGTTAACACAGTGTCCAAAGAAGGGCCAGAAGTATACAGAATGGTCTGCTTGAAACATGTTGGTTTTACAGACTCAGTCAGGGAGAGGTTGAAAATGTTTAGTGAAGACACTTGCCAGTTGGTCCGTGCATACTCTGAGTATGTCTGGCAGACATATCAGTGTGGATGACGGATCACCACCTCAAGCTGAACCTCGGCAAGACGGAGCTGCTCTTCCTCCCGGGGAAGGACTGCCCGTTCCATGATCTCGCCATCACGGTTGACAACTCCATTGTGTCCTCCTCCCAGAGCGCTAAGAACCTTGGCGTGATCCTGGACAACACCCTGTCGTTCTCAACTAACATCAAGGCGGTGGCCCGTTCCTGTAGGTTCATGCTCTACAACATCCGCAGAGTACGACCCTGCCTCACACAGGAAGCGACGCAGGTCCTAATCCAGGCACTTGTCATCTCCCGTCTGGATTACTGCAACTCGCTGTTGGCTGGGCTCCCTGCCTGTGCCATTAAACCCCTACAACTCATCCAGAACGCTGCAGCCCGTCTGGTGTTCAACCTTCCCAAGTTCTCTCACGTCACCCTGCTCCTCCACTCTCTCCACTGGCTTCCAGTTGAAGCTCGCATCCGCTACAAGACCATGGTGCTTGCCTACGGAGCTGTGAGGGGAACGGCACCTCAGTACCTCCAGGCTCTGATCAGGCCCTACACCCAAACAAGGGCACTGCGTTCATCCACCTCTGGCCTGCTCGCCTCCCTACCACTGAGGAAGTACAGTTCCCGCTCAGCCCAGTCAAAACTGTTCGCTGCTCTGGCCCCCAATGGTGGAACAAACTCCCCACGACGCCAGGACAGCGGAGTCAATCACCACCTTCCGGAGACACCTGAAACCCCACCTCTTTAAGGAATACCTAGGATAGGATAAAGTAATCCTTCTCACCCCCCTTAAAAGATTTAGATGCACTATTGTAAAGTGGCTGTTCCACTAGATGTCATAAGGTGAATGCACCAATTTGTAAGTCGCTCTGGATAAGAGCGTCTGCTAAATGACTTAAATGTAATGTAAATGAGTACACGTCTTGGTAATCCGTCTGGCCCTGCGGACCTTGTGAATGTTGATCTGTTTAAAAGGTCTTGCTCACATCAATTACGGAAAGAGTGATCACACATTCATCTGGAACCGCTGGTACTCTCATGCATGCTTCAGTGTTGTTTGCTTCGAAGTGAGCATAAAAGGCATTTAGCCCATCGGGTAGGCTTGCATCACTGGGAAGCTCCCTTTCCCTTTGTAGTCCGCAATAGTTTGCAAGCCCTGCCACACTGAGCTGGTATACTCCTCAATGCCATTGGATGAATCCCGGAACATATTTCAGTCTGTTCTAGCAAAACAGTCCTGTAGTATAGTATCGTGTCATCTGACCACTTCCGTATTGAGCGAGTCACTGGTACTTCCTGCTTCAAGATTTGCTAGTAAGCAGGAATCAGGAGGATAAAATTATGGTCAGATTTTCCAAATGGAGTGCAAAGGAGAGCTTTGTATGCATCTCTGTGTGTGATCTAGATTTTTTTTTAATCCTCTGGTTGCACATGTGACATGCTGGTAGAAATGAGGTAAAACGGATTTAAGTTTGCCTGCATTAAAATCCCCTGCACTAAGAACGGCACTTCTGTATGAGCATTTTTTTGTTTACTTATGGCCTTAAACACCTCTTTGAGTGGTTTCTTAGTGCCAGCATTGGTTTGGGATGGTAAATAAACATCTACGAAAAATATAGATCAAAAATCTCTTGCTAGATAGTGTGGTCTATAGCTTATTATGAGGTACTCTAACTCAGGCGAGCAATACCTTGTGAATGGTGGGACTTCGTGCCAACGCACTGCATGGAAACATAGGCTCCCCTCTCGGGTGTGCTCTCCCTCTTCCTCCTCCTCTCTCTCTTCCTTCTCCTCTCCCTCTTCCCTCTCCTCTCCATGTTCCTCTCCCTCCACTCCTCTCACTCCTCTTCACTCGCCTCTTCCTTTTTCCCTCCATTCTCCTCTCGCTCCACTCCTCCCTTCTCTTCCTCCTTGCTCGACATCTCTATCCCTCCTATCATCTCCAACTCCTCTCTTCCACCTTGCCTTCGGCTGCTGAGCCCTGAGTCTCCATATCACTTCCCTCACTTTAACTGACCTAGAGGAACATACTAATAGAGAGAGGGAGAGAGAGCCAGAAAGGAGCAGAGCAATAAATAGGATACAATTGTGGTCAGGAACATCTCTCTCGCCCTCTCATACAGTTGCTCTCTTCCTTCCTCTCTTTTTCTCAAAAGCAGAAAGAGTTTCCATAATAAATTCTGTGATACAATTGCATGCCTCCCATTCAACATACACATCGCACACACACACACACACACACACACACACACACACACACACACACACACACACACACACACACCAGTATTATCATGATGCTATAGAGCACTTTCATTCAATCAATCAACATTATTTTATGAAGTCCTTAGTGGCTAGTTCAGTTGATGGTGTGCATATGTACAGTATGTCAGACTGCTGGATAATCAGACAGGATAGAGTACACAAATAGACCCATGGTCAGATTAGTTTTCATATCTAGTAAGAAGTCAAGTTTGTGGCACACCGGTTTACAGATTCAACACATCAACTACACATCAACTGTTCTCCCCAACCTTTACTAAAGAACAACTTTTGTTTGACCACCGCAAAACGGTCTCCCGCTGTCATTTTTCATTGTGAGTTTCACCTCTGACTCCCCTGGGCTTCCACAGTGCAAGGATATGTCCGAGTCCATATCACCAACCAACGTGGCCAATTCGCTGCTGTCATTGAGTAATGAAGTAATTTATTATTTTAAAAGTCAAATGACATTATACCCTCAAAATGTGACTCGGTTGACAACATAATGATGTTTGTTTCTGACATTAAGGATGGTTTCCTAAAGAAGCTAAATCCCCTTCGTGTTTTGTTTCCTTTCCCCATTATCGCGATACTGGTATCGTCCCGGCCCTAGTAAATACTTGTTGATAGTAATAAGTAATCTATCATGGATCATTTAGCAATCAGTTATTTTCTGATGACCTAAGAATAGTCCTGCATCAACATTGACACTGCCTGTGCTTAAGGTGTGGCGATAGCAGCACCGTTCTACTAAGGAGTAAACAATTCTAGAGACTAGCACACATCCTGTCATGTTCTTCTCCCCCAGTGGAGGCCATGTTTTCTTTGCTTCAGACAAAGATGCTGCAGCATCATCCATAGGACCTATAAAACCAACCTAGCCAATCAGCAGGCGTGCATCTAACCCACAGGATGAGCTAAGTGCCATTGCTAAGTGCCAATACATCAGAGTGATGAGTCATTCACTGATCTTGGGGTACAGCACATGCCCCCAGTCCTCCTTGTGTCCTCCCCTAACAGCCGTGTGTGTGTGTGTGAGTGCGCACGTCCTGGGTCCCATACAGGGTCGCCTTTTATAGGTCCTCTCGACTTTCGAAGGCCTTTCCACTTCAATTTTTTTTTTAAAATCCTTTCAGAGACGGGGGGCAAGGGGAGGGAGAGGTTGCTTTTCAGCATGACAAACCCGAACCCATTTCTCTTTCTTTTTTCTCCTCCAATACTCTATAGGATGCCTTCAGAGCTTACACAATGCAAATCAGTATGAGTCCCTTTTCATGGATTGATTAATATGCAAAGGCGGCCCATCCTTATCAAACAGTCAGCAATGGAAAAATATAACACAAGCTGCCAGTGTAGTCATTTAGAAATTTTCATCCATTTGCTCGTTGGGTTCATTCAAGTAGTGAAATATGAAACCATTTCGTTTTGATGATAACTTTGCAGTTTCTGACAATTATTCCCACTCACTAATCGTATTATGAGACAGTAAAACCATGGTATTGAGAATCTTTGGCACATACTGGTTATTTAGCCCCCAATATCTGTCTCACAGTCAAACTACTCCAATGCACCATGCAGGCCTACAACTACGCTAGAGCCACAGAAATATCATTGACTTGAACACATTAGTGTAGTCTTTACACTCTTGGGAAAAATAGGTGCTATTTATAACCTACTCTTTTTGGTTCCAGGTAGAACCCTTTCGGTTACAGGTTTCATATTGTCATACTGTCCTTCTCTCGTTCCGGGATTTGAGGTATTACTGGCATACGGCATAGCACACAAGGGGCCGCTAAGAACGCAACAAAAGACCATTGGGCCTCTATTACCTGAATGCTAACAAAATTATTAAACTAATAGCGAAATCACAGACGCTGTTAGCTAAATTCTAACGAGCAAAAACAAACTAACTGCAAAAACAGGCAAATTCAGCTCATAAAGTAATATGAGCATAGCTAGTAGCTACCGAATGTCATTTTGGGTGAGTGTGGACATTCAAAAGCGAAAGTGAACGAGAGAAACTGTGCAAATGAACAGAGTTGTTATGTATGCTTTTCTGAAGGAAGAGCAGCATGTATAGATGGAGCAGATGGGTTAAGAACGGAGGAGGGAAAAAATGGCAGCTGTACAGAACTCATCCATAGCTCTTAAAACCATAAGATATCTGATGGCAAAATGTTTGCAGTGAATTGCATACAAGTGTAACTTCATCATATGATGTGCGCCACACAACAGAGACTCGCAGAGAGAGATAGAATGCTATGGACTCACCAAGCTCGCTTTTTCCCATTTACAAACAAACACGTAACTGGTTCAACTGTTCTGGGGAACTACGGTAAGCTTCATAATTGACAATGTGACAGGTGAAATGAAGAACACAATCTGCTTCATATCCTAAAGTTGACAGCAGGTAATAACTTAAGTAGCTACACTCTTAGAAAAAAGGGTTCCAAAAGGGTTCTTCGGATGTCCCCATAAGTTAACCCTTTTGGTTCAAGGTAGAACACTTTTGGGTTCCTTGTTCTACATTGAACTCAAAAGGGTTCTTCAACGGGTTATCCTATGAGGATCGCCGAAGAACCGTTTAAGGTTCTAGCATCTTTTCCCCCCTTAGAGAACAAATACTCAAATGTATTGAAACACTTCAAATAAATAGTTTTGACGGTATTGAAAAATGATGCATTTCCTTTTTCCAAATACCCCGGTATACAGTATATACAGTATACCCCCCCAAGCCTAGGTAGAACCGGAAAGGGTTCTACCTGGAACTAAAAAGGGTTCTACGTGTAACCAAACAGGGTGCTCCTATGGGGCTGCACAGGAACCTATTTGGAACCCTTTGTTTTCTTAGAGTGTTGGATAACATTGGAGTGGCAGGTAGCCTTGTGGTTAGAGCATTGGACTTGTATCCGAAAGGTTGCAAGATCAAATCCAAGGTAAAAATCTGTCGTTCTGCCCCTGAACAAGGCAGTTCCTAGGCCATCATTGAAAATAAGAATTTGTTCTTAACTGACTTGCCTAGTTAAATAAATAAAAAAACATCTGCAATCTCATCAGGTTTCAGCAAATGGAACAAGTGGCGCTGCAATAAATTACTCACCAATGAGATTCTGTTTCGTGGTTAATCATATTACTTTTTAACCTGCCAGTTGAGCAAATAATTTAAGGCTTTTCACTTTCAGTCTATTTTTGCACTTGCTGTCTTACTCTAATTAAATATAGGGGAATTTATACTTTTTGACTGGATTGGTTCAAAGGGGATCTCTTTAGTTTATGTTCCATGAACACTCATCCTTGGGATGAAATCAATTCTTCCAAATGTGGCTTATCTATGAACACATTTCGCCTCACTAAATTGAATTGCCGCCCATTTCCACATTCAGTCTTTTGAGCACTCCTAGACACACAGTGGTTCTCCTACGTTGTGGTGAACACAATCAGCCTTGACTGCAAAATCTGCTAAGGGACAGCTGCCAGATGGAATGATAAACTTTAAAAGAGGTTGCTATTAATGCCTCATTGGGCCCACACCGGGAGATCAAGGGCGGACGTGCCATTATGTAACGGGAGGAATAACCTATACTTCATATGCACAGATGTAGCCAATCATTACAAACAACAGTAGTGTTACATTGAAGACTATTAATGTTATGCCAAATTTGAAGTATAATTTATCTCCAATCTGGGTGGGATAAAGTCATCCTCCATGTGGATACACACAGTTAGGTTATACCATAAAGTGGAGGTGCTAACAATAGCAATCCGGAACAAGGGCCATAATATTTACAATGCTACATTATTGCAGAGTTAAGGCAACAGAGAAGTCTGAAACCGTGTATATCCCTTTAAACGCTATGCCTCTCACCCAACTAGAATGGGATGGGGTTTGAAGTATCCAGCTGGATGTTTTATTCATATCCCATTCCATGCAACAGACCGAAAGACTTATAATTTTCCCTTGTTAGGCTGCTTTTTACTGCTTCCGCCTCTCAAAAATAGGCAATCCTATTTTCATAGTGGCTTTGAACTTGCCACAGAAGTTGAAGTCCCAGATGTTAACCATTGTGGAATTGTTTATTTTTTCCCCAACTGTTGACTAATCTTAAACTTCGCCCTCTTCTTGAGGTGAACTCTACGCCGGACACGCATAAACAACACGCTTTTTGGAAAGTCTTTGCATTCCCTTTTATTTATTTGCTTGACTTTAAAGAACTCCCTGAAGCGTGTTCTCTCCTGGATTTACTTCTTTGATGTTGATGGGGACCTGAACCTGGCAAAAAGCACCAGGGGCTTCCCAGAGAATGTCGCCAATGTGATGGGAATGTGTGGCCGGCCGGGGCCATCTTTTGGCTGGCAGTCACACATGCACTTAATGGTAAGGAGTGCTGCAGGAGCAGCTGCATGCTAACATTTACATGTCAACACATGACAACCGCACAGGGAGAGTTTCTGCACCATTACCCCTTGCCACAAATCTCATCGCCCAAATGTAATATATATTCAAACTGTGAAAGGAGTCAACTATACAAGCTCCTTAAAACAGCTCTGGTGGACAAAGGTGATGTATAAAAAAAGAGGGAAGAAAGAATGGAGATGGTCCTCAATGTGCTTCTTACATATGTAGGATCTTATTTGGAGCCAGTTTGCAGGAAATAAGAATTATTATGTGGATTATAATTAATGGACATTTTTGTTGGGGTTGATACATTTTTCATTAGGGCAAATCAAGTCTGAAATGTCAATGTGGAAATTACAAACTTTAGAAGACTTTTTAAAACTCAAATACACTAGACGTTTGCATTTCCTGAAGTGCCAGGAAAATTCGCAGCAAAAAAATAGTGATCAAATGAAGATCCAACATCTGTACTTGACTAAGTCAGAGAATGGAATGTAACCAGCAACAGCTCCCAGTCTGTCTGGTTGGAACCACCATGTTTCTCTCTGGCTATACACCGATGGTAACAGATGTGATGATGCACCTCCATTCCACAGAACCAGTTACTATTCATACTCCCCCAACCAGCCAAAGTCTTTGTCTCGCTGCCTTTTTGTCAAGGCAGTACTATAAGCCACTTTTCATATTCAGTTAGTTTCTCTCTCAAACAATTGTATTGAATTTCATCCAGCAAAGAATCTAGCGGTGATTGGGCATTTTCTTGGACAGTGGCCAGGGTTCCTTCTAAGTTTATTAGCCCTTGGCATCGAAATGTAATTGTCAGCAAAGTGGAAATGAATATATTTAATTACATTGTTTCTGCACATTTTTAAAAAAAGTTTGCTTTCTAACATCACAGTACTGTCATTACTCACTTAATACCTCCCAGGCCAATCAAATAATGTGATCAATTTCTTATTTTAACTCCCTTGCAATGGGTTAGGACTTAGTTATTCACAATTGTTCAATTATCTCTGTCTAGTCAATTACACTTTCCCTCCTCAAAAAAGAACTGAAGCAGTCTCTGGGTATTTATAGTGAACACTGAATGAAGTAGGCTACTAATTTTGAGGTGCTCTTAATATTCCCCCTACTGTTGCTTAGTCCTCATGACAACTTTCTTCCCCACATTGCCACTGGAGCTTCCCTTCTAAACCTCCCTGCAGATCAATGCCACGCCCCTAGTTCAACCAAAGACAAAGGAGTGTTTTGTGTTTGCTTAGCAATACATTTGTTTTACATATAGACATCTTTATGCAAAAACACATGCATTCTAGAAGAAGAAAAAACATATTTGCTTGTTTGTGGTGTGTATCTGCGTGTGCATGTGTGTGTGTGGGGGGGCGACAATATACAGACTGATCCAATATAACGGGTCCCCGCCTGAGTCCGCGCTCTCTGGTTGGATAGCATTGTTTACCATGGGATTCATAATGACTACTGACCCATTTCTTTAGATACTTGTATAGATAATAGTAGCATATTACTAATTACTTTTCTGTCTACAGGGGTCTGTTTTCTGTTCTCTCCCAAAATCTATAGGCCTATTCAGTTCGGGGATTTAAAAAATCTTTGTCGCATATACAAGCCTGTCTAGAAGGGCTAGGTATGTATGTATTCATGTGAAATGTATTGATATAGCTAACTATGCCCCTATGTGGCTCACGTTACAAGCACGCACAGTCTGCACTGAGTAGGCTCTACGCATCAAATACAATGTAGCCTATTGGAAGGCTTCAACTTTGCGATTGAAAATCAGCCGAGAGCTTTCACATTTACGCATGAATTGATAAAGAAATTCTGAAACAAGTTTAATTGAAAACAAAATAAAACATTACGCTTTCGCGTTTAACCTAGACTACTATTACGCTACCAAGAAGTGTCGTAGTTGCCGCTTTCATAAAAAATATTTGCAGGTGTTAGGTTTGAGGAAAGAAACAAATCATCCCCATCGGCAACCAACGCTGAGAGCACAATATGCGCGCCACCTCCATATATATATATAAGCATAAAAAGCTACCAAACTCTTTGTATTAGCCTACTGTAAAAAATGGTACGCCTATTGGTTCCATTAATTAAATGTGATGGACAATAATTCAAACACATTAACTGTTGGGTGATTTTGCTGACACAAAGGACCAGCAAGGCAATACTTGTTTCACTGACTCTCCTCCCAAGACGGAACGCATCCATCTCCTCCTTGGCGCTATACCCACTCCTCCGCAACAGCAACGCTCAAGGTTAGGAAAAACTGTTTGTCCAACTGCTCAAACCGTGTATATTAAAACCATGAGGCAATGCAACGACTCAATTAACGGACAAGTGATATCTTATTACGCAGATAATTAGTAGCCTAAACAGTAAACTACAGACAGAGCCTACTTGAGATGTAGTCTATATGATTATGAAATAAGGTTCAAATGTCGGTTATTTCGCTTCACAGCCATTACTGAGAGAAGAGCCATACTTTCCCGTTCGTCTCTTATCTATGAGAAACTCAGGTTTCCATTGCCTGTTTATATTCCGAAGCGACAGCTCTAATATGATAGATCTAACTGTCCATTCTTTGAGACACATTTGAGACGCAGTTAGCACGGATGGGACACATACGGACACTGCTATACTGTGAACAAAACAAAGCACTTTCAGAATTTAAATAATTTTCATTGTAACATGTATGAGTTGGCGATATTCAATCATTTCTAGAAAAAAAAACATTAAAAAAAACAATCTTACCTGCATAGCCAAAGAGCAATGCCCAGATGAGATACCTTGTTTGAAGCATTGCAATATCTCACAAAGATATTCTCCTTGAAGAATAGATGGACAGACTTGACAACGATTTCAGTGTTCTGAAGAAATGTATGTTTTCCAACTACTGTATTCTGATAGCAATATTCGAGTTGGTCCTTGCAGCTACCCGAATACGCACGAGAGCAGCTCGCAGAATGAGTGACTAGCAGCCGTAGCACACACACAACACGAATTAATCCGCCTGGGCAAAATGTTCGTGCTCACACACTCAAGGGGGGCAATGGATGCAGGCACAAACTAGTGCGCTCAGCTAGTCGCTCTCCACTGGGAGTAATTCGGATTAGGAATCTCACGAAACCTCTATCCGTACAACATAGAAGTGCATTTTGAGAAGATATTAAACCAACATTATTTTGCCCAGTTTTTTTCAACCATTCAAAATATCTGCACCAGATGAGATGTCCAATGTGCAATTGTGCGTAATTGCGCATAGTCGACCTATTATTTATGGGCCTGTGACTCGCCACATGACTAGATCTCCGTTCTCATAATGCATGCATGCATTCCTAAAGCAGCTTGTTGGTTGGTTCCCACGTTTTTGTTTTTATATACACCTAGTTAAAACACGCTATTACCTGCTTTAGACCATAAATGGTATGAATCGTGAAACCTGCAGTCCGTATTAAATATTTTGTGTTCAGTTTCACCATCTGGTCATGACAACGACAATCGGCCGGCGCGCTGATTAATAAAATGCTTCCCGAGAAATAGGGCGTCCTCTTCACTGTGTCATCAACGTCCCTCTCTTAACTATATTTTTAGTTTCGTATTCCCGTATAATCAGTAATGGACAAAACAGACTCATCATCCCTCAAGTGGTGCGTCTCTCTTTATGCTGAGTCTACAAACCACATTTAATTTAATGTTTCAAAGGTGACTAGAGCAAATAAATCATTATAGCAGGTGCAACAACATGATGGTCTCCATAGAAAACCGAGAATTGCATTTCTATGGCCATTTGATAAATAGGCTACTCAGCATTTTACACTGGCTACATTTAACAGCATTTTACGCCATTTTTACAGCTATCTGTCATGAGCAGACATTCTCATATTCACACCAGTGATGTGAGTTTGATCAATGGAACTTATTGCTATCATTACTAACAGATTGAAAAAGGGGTACAGGCCTACAGTAATTACTCATTAACATGTAGAGCACAGTCAGTGGCAACCTGTCACTCAGTTGATCCCTATCTGTTTAGCTAACAATAAAAATAAAATAAAAACAAAAATATTTACACTACCGTCAAAAGTTTGGACACTCCTACTCATTAGGGTTTTTCTTTATTTTTAATATTTTCTACATTGTAAAATAATAGTGAAGACATCAAAACATGGAATCATGTAATAACCAAAAAACATTTTAGATTCTTGAAAGTAGCCACCCTTTGCCTTGATGACAGCTTTGCACACTCTTGGCATCTCTCAACCAGCTTCATATAGTCACCTAAAATGCATTTCAATTAACAGGTGTGCCTTGTTAAAAGTTAATTTGTGGAATTCCTTTCCTTCTTAATGCGTTTGAGCCAATCAGTTGTGTTGTGACAAGGTAGTACAGAAGATAGCCCTATTTGGTAAAAGACCAAGTCCATATTATGTCAAGAACAGCTCAAATAAGCAAAGAGAAATGACAGTTCATCATTACTTGAAGACATGAAGGTTAGTCAAGCCTGAACATTTAAAGAACTTTGAAAATTTCTTCAAGTGCAGTGGCAAAAAAACAGAATCTAAGCAAGCTAGTAAACAGTCACCACCATGAATCAAGTCAACAATCTCCTGGCAAATCCGTTTCAATCCTTGTCATATGAAGAGAAAGTATAGATAAAACGTATCAATGCTCATCGGCTATTGGACATAAACATTACACAACAAGTTGGAAATCGCAAATTCAACAATGAGTGGTTTGGAAGGAATCAGTGTCTAACTGCAAGCTTTGCAAAGAAATTATAAGGGCACAAGGCGAAACCCAAATGCAGACACAGGAGGCAGATGGTTAAGCTCCGATATTTATTATAACAAAAGGGATAGGACAAAGGCAGGTCGGGGACAGGCGAGAGTTCATAAACCAGGACACAGTCCAAGCAGTACCAGGCGATAGGCAGCCTTGAGGTCAGGGCAGGCAGGGGTTTAGTGATCAGGTCAGAGACCAACCGTACAAAGGGATAGGCAGGCTCAAGGTCGGAGCAGGCAGAGTGGTCAGGCAGGCAGGTTCGGCGTCAGGACAGGCAAAGGTCAGAACCAGGAGGGCTAGGAAAAACAGACTGAGAAAGACACTGTGTCCTCGAATGGGGCCACAGTGTCTCCTGAACCCTCCTGTCTCAGCCTCCAGTATTTATGCTGCAGTAGTTTGTGTCGGGGGGCTAGGGTCAGTTTGTTATATCTGGAGTACTTCTTCTGTCCTATTCGGTGTCCTGTGTGAATTTAAGTATGCTCTCTCTAATTCTCTCTTTCTCTCTTTCTTTCTCTCTCTCGGAGGACCTGAGCCCTAGGACCATGCCTCAGGACTACCTGTCATGATGACTCCTTGCTGTCCCCAGTCCACCTGGCCGTGCTGCTGCTCCAGTTTCAACTGTTCTGCCTGTGATTATTATTATTTGACCATGCTGGTCATTTATGAACATTTGAACATCTTGGCCATGTTCTATTATAATCTCCAACTGGCACAGCCAGAAGAGGACTGGCCATCCCTCATAGCCTGGTTCCTCTCTAGGTTTCTTCCTAGGTTTTGGCCTTTCTAGGGAGTTTTTCCTAGCCACCGTGCTTCTACACCTGCATTGCTTGCTGTTTGGGGTTTTAGGCTGAGTTTCTGTACAGCACTTTGAGATATCAGCTGATATACAAAGGGCTATATAAATCAATTTGATTTGATTTGAATGTGGTCTCTCCACCACAGTAGCACCAACGGAAACCCCATAAACACCTCCCCGAGCACTCCCGCGACTACCCCGTGAGAGCCCTCTGTGGCCAAGAAACAGTGGGGTGATGACAAGCAAACCAGGGTAGGCCTAGCACCACGGGAAACGCAGGAGAGTCAATAAGGAAGAGACTAATTATCTCATTGTGACCCCCCTGCATCACCATGCCCAGAGGAGCGGTGACCTCCCCAATCAACCCTGACCATAATGGTCGACTATCTAATGCGTGAACGGGGAAGGGCACAGCCACAGGAACAATGGGGATCCCTAAACTATGGGCGAACACTCTATCAATAAAATCCCCAGCCGCGCCTGAATCGACGAATGCCTTATGCTGGGAATGTGGGGAAAACTCAGGGAAAGTGTGGGGGTGTGAGAGGGGGTGTGTGGGGATGGAACTAACAGACCCCGGGAACGTCCGCGGGTAGCCAGCCGGTTGTCCAGCCGGATGGACAGGTCCACCAGCTGGTCGCACGTGATGGTGGTGTCTCTGCAGGCCACCTCCGGACGGACGTCCTCACGCAGACTGCAACAATAATGGTCGATCAGGGCCCTGTCGCTCCAGCCCGCGCCGGCAGCCAGTGTCTGAAACTCCAGGGCGAACTCCTGGGCGCTCCTCGTCCCCTGCCTTAGATGGAAGAGGCGCTCACCCGCCGCTCTACCCTCGGGCGGGTGGTCGAAGACTGGTCCAATGCTGTGGACTCCCTCTCTCCACACGGTGTTGGCCCACAAGGCTTTCCCAGTGAGGCACGAGATGAGGGCGGACACCCTCTCACGGCCCGAAGGAGCCGGGTGGACGGTTGCCAGGAATAGGTCCAGCTGTAATAGGAACCCCTGGCAGTTCGCAGCCGTCCCATCATATTCCTGCGGAAGGGAGAGATGAATCCCACTGGGACCAGGAGAAGAAGGGGCGTAGTGGAGATCCCGGCTGTGCTGGTGGAGGCACTGGGAGAACTCCCTGTCTCTCCCAGCGGTCCATTGCCTGGACAACGCGGTCCAAGGCGGTGCCAAGATGGTGGAGCATTGCTGCGTGCTCCCGGACATGCTCCTCCACCCCTATACCCGGGGTACCTGCTCCTGCTGACTCCATAAGTTTGGCCGGTGTTCTGTAATGCGTGCGTACTAGCAGCAGAGAAGTCAGGCGCAGGAGAGCAAAGACTGTGTTACAACGGTGCAGTTTAATAATAAAATCACTGTGAAAAAAAAACAATAAATAAATACAATGGGATGAAACCCTTCGCATGCCAGACATAACGTGCACAAACTCTTACAATCAACAATACCGGACAAAGACATGTGGGGAACAGAGGGTTAAATACAAAACATGTCATTGATGGGATTGAAACCAAGTGTGTGGGAAGTCAAGACAAAACAAATGGAAGACGAAAGGTGGATCGGCAATGGCTAGAAGACCGGTGACGTCGACTGCCGAATGTCGCCCGAACAAGGAGAGGAGGAAGTCGTGACAGTGCCTCTATGTAGCCTCGCTACTGTATATAGCCTCGCTACTGTTATTTTTCACTGTCTTTTTGCTGTTGTTTTCATTTCTTTACTTACCTATTGTTCACCTAATACCTTTTTTGCACTGTTGGTTAGAGCCTGTAAGTAAGCATTTCACTGTAAGGTTGTATTTGGCGCACGTGACAAATAAACTTTGATTTGATATAAGTTTAATTATATCCAAACACTTATGACACCTTCAAATGGGGGAACTGGATACAGAAAGTGCTTTCTTTTTTAAACGGTAAACAGATATATATGAACATACCCTAAAATAAAAGGTACTTATAATTTTTTAAAATTTTTATCTCAAATCCAAAATGTTGGAGTATTGAGTCAAATTAAAAGGTTTACCTTCACTGTACAAATAAATACATAAAGGAGTATACATTCCAATATTCAACTACTTGTCTTTCCAAATAAAACATTTAGAAATACTTATTTCCAAATGTCGTTGAAAGTCATTTAAATACCCTAAATAGTATTTTGAACCCAGGTCTGCTCCTCCTCTGATTCATTTAACAATTTTAATGTTAGGAAAACTAACTACAATCTCTATCATACTTTCTCATTCCTTTTAATTTCTCATGTAAAAAAAAGAAAATGACCATCTTGAGTCACTCTCTCGCAAAGGAGTTCAACTAGACTAGGTCACTTATGTCTGAGTAGGTTGTTACACCCAGGGCCTTAGAAACAGAAAGTTTGGTCTCTTAGAATCTGAACCAGTGTAATTTCCCATACAGCTCATCCAGACACATTGTCTCTTTCCATTTAAGCATATAAAGCTAGGACCTCGGTAGTTACATTGCTTGATTGCATAAGCGACTATTTCATTGTGGGCATTTAACATCACGTTGGACAAGGGCATGGGCTACACAAATAAATCGATATTAACGAAGGAGAATCCATTTGTTGTCATGGCAATAATGTGTATCGGAGGCTCTAGACAATAATTTCATGGCCCCCCTTTATGGATAGCTCACGACTGCAGTTGAAATGATCCTGTTTATGTCTACAGCCCTCAATAAGTTGTCAAGGTAATCTGATGACAACCGGCAAAATGAGATCGTTAAACTTGTGCTGCACTGAGAGGAGATTTTAATTCCTTTGATTCAAAGCACTGTATACATAATTTTCCACTGGCATGACAGGCTACAGACAGTCAGACAGTCCTCAAACCGTCAACCTTGGAGACTCTTGCTGATTATCTTCCAGCCCTCATGGGAAGAAAGATCAACGATGTACTGTATTGTATGAACTGATCAATGCATAAAAGCTATGAGTATGCTGTAGATTATGCTCTTCATATAGATATATAGGTGCAGGTATAAGTGAGTAGCTGGCCTAACTGTTAACTACCAGGTGCAAAAAACACAGAAAAGGAGGCACGTTATATTCCAGGACAGGTAGTATTTTGTCCAGTCATGGAAGCTTATCTATCCTGAAATTCACCCCCATTGATAATAATCAGTGCTGTGTTTATATGTGTGTCTTGTATGTTGTAAGGAGGTGTCCTCTTCCATTGTGCCATTGGACTACTCCTGGGCCTGAGTGAGTAATGCCAACCGGCCAGTGCCATGCTGGCACCTGTCCCTTGTGAATTAGCTGTGAGTCAGCTACTGCCCGATGCAAAGCTTCTTCCTGGCTCTTCTTGCGTCACACATCTGCCTGTAACACTTGGGGCAAACACTTTCATATCCAGGTCAGGATGGAGTATCATGCACTCTACCCCTCCTGCCACCTGACTGCACCTGCCCATAACCTGTAATACACTACATAGATGTAAGGGACTTAATCACCCACTGGAAACTTGAAGTCAGGACCTCACCCAGAGAGCTGCGCATGTCAGTTTGTGGTTAGACAGCCAAATAGAATGCCATTCTAGTTCTGGTTAGACATAGCAAATGCCATTCCAGTTCTCCATAGCAAAGCTAGCTTAGCTTACCTCACTGTACTCACTACTGCCCTTGTTTGTTGTGATTGAATGGCGAAGACACACCCAAGAAACACCAACATTAAACCACACCCCCAAAACAACTCTCGTTTACCTTCAGTCACGGCCGCTAGCATTTCTTAATGAGCATTGATGGAACAACAAGGCCAAATCAGGAAGTGCAGTCACATTTTAATAGCCTCCAGTTAGCCCTGTCCTTCCCTGCAGTGACTCTCTCAAGTGTTTCTACATGCAGGTATGATTTATTCATATATTTTCGTGTTTGGAGCTCTTACTTCTTGTCCCAATGAAAAATAAAGTGATTTAGGGACAACACCGATAATTCTGTCCTGCCAGGCTTGTATGTTGGGGGCAGCTTAATGGTCACAGTGCTCAAACACATTGCCAATCTACAGGTAACTGCCAAAATATAGGAAGCAACGACATAAAATGTCTTAATAGGGCATTGGGCCACCACGAGCCAGAACAGCTTCAATGCAACTTGGCATAAATTATACAAATGTCTGGAACTCTATTTGAGGAATGCGACACAATTCCTCCACAAGAAATTCTATAATTTGGTTTTTCATTGATGGTGGTGGAAAATGCTGTCTCAGGCATCACTCTAGAATTTTAATTTTTTTTTATTATCTTTATTTAACCAGGCAAGTCAATTAAGAACAAATTCTTATTTACAACGACAGTCTAGGAACAGTGGGTTAACTGCCTGTTCAGGGGCAGAACGACAGATTTGTAGCTTGTCAGCTTAGGGGTTTGAACTTGCAACCTTCCGGTTACTAATTCAATGCTCAAACCACTAGGCTACCCTGCCGCCCTGTGGTGGGTTGAGATCTGGTGACTGAAATGGCCGTGGCATATGGTTTAGATCGTTTTCATATTCGAGTGAATGCTCTAACAATGGAAATACATGTCCTCATAGATGGAATGTGAGACAAGATCAGGATGGACCATTCTAGCCAATAAGATGGCAGAGATAGACAGAGCGAGATAGAGGAATCATATTTGTAGCTGTGACATTATAGCTTCTGTGACAGCGTCAATGGCACTGCCCATGCTATCTCCATTTTAAATTTGTACATTTTCAGGAATCGCACATGTGAAGAAGCACCTGCTATCGATATACTTTGTATCCCTCATTTACTTAAGTGTTTGCATTATTTTGGCAGCTGCTTTGCTCTTGTTTAGACGGCAGGAATGTCAATAAATACTCAACATACAACATACAACTCTCAACATACAATTCCACAAATTAACTTAATAATAATAATAATAATAATAATAATAATAATAATAATAACAAGGCACACCTGTTAATTGAAATGCATACCAGGTGACTACCTCATGAAGCTGATTGAGAGAATGCCAAGAGAGTGCAAAGCTGTCATCAAGACAAAGGGTGGCTACTTTGAAGAATCGAAAATATAAAATATATAACACTTTTTTGGTTACTACATGATTTCATGTGTTATTTCATAGTTTTGATGTCTACGTTATTATTCTACGATGTAGAAAATTGTTTTAAAAAATGTAAAAAACCTGGAATGAGTAAGTGTGTCCAAACTTTTGACTGGTACTGTACATATAGCGAGAAAAATAACTATTTCTAGTAATTTATATGCTAGTAGACGGACTGTAACTACGGAATTGATTCAGGCCGGTGATGCTGACGCCATTACTATACAACCAGCTGTGTACGTTGCTGAATGATTGCTGATACGTTTTGCTACATATATTTGCAGCCATAGCTATAGCTATATTTTTGCCCTAGTAAATACATTATAAACTTTTATGAGATAAGGTATGTTGTTTTGGGTTAGCAGACAAAGCCCCCAAATTCTTGCTAGCTATCTAGCTACCTAACTTGGAAATCTGAGTTAGTTATCATATATTTTTCAAAGATTAAATTTGTTGGGTAGATAGCTAATGTTAGCTAGCCAGTTCGAGTATAAACATTACTGTACGGCTAATCATAGATTACCTATGTATATAGCCAAGTTTATCGTTACTTATTGTGTATTTATTATTACTTATTAGGTGTTTTACTTTTCTATAATTTCTCTATTTTCTTTCTCTCGCATTATTGGGAAGGGTCTGTAAGTAAGCATTTCACTATTAATCTACACCTGTTGTTTACAAAGCATGTGATGAATACAATTTGATTTGAGCTAGGGAGCTAGTATCCAAGTGCCTGCCATGTATTGACCCTAAATGGCAATTGGCTACAGCTAAATGTTGTAAGTAAGGTGGCTAGCTATGAGAGCTATGCACATCTTCCTCAGATGCTACATGACATTACACATTAGCTTGATGTATATAGCTAGCTAGCTTCAGTATCATTTCCCTTTCGTCTGTGACATCATAGCTAGCCTGGCTCACTAGAAAGATCAAATAAGGTTGTATAACCAAAATTATAAACTAGGGTGGTTCGAGCCCTGAATGCTGATTGGCTGAAGGCCATGATATCAGAACGTCTACCACGGGTATGACAAAAACATTTATTTTGACTGCTCTAATTACGTTGGTAACCAGTTTATAATAGCAATAAGTCACCTCAGGGGTTTGTGATATGTTGCCAATATACCAAGGCTCAGGGCTGTATCCAGGCATTCCGCATTGCGTCGTGCATAAGAACAGCCATTAGTCGTGGTATATTGGCCATATACCACATCCCCTCGGGCCTTATTTCTTAAGTAGCTACTAGCTAGCTAGTACCAGCTATTTACTTTGCTAACGTACTCACCAAAACCAGTAGTTTAATGGTGACCGGCGGTAGAAGTGACCAATATGGAATCCCATTTTCACTTCTATTTGTCGAGCGAAATGTGCGTGCGTTGCACCCATACACAAACTTGACGACAAATGTCCACGTGGCAGCTGGGGGCTGACCACAATGTGTTGTCTCTGGGCAATTTGGCAAAAGTGGGCATGTAAGTAATCCATCCCCATCCCCTCCAGTAAGTCGTGACAAACTCATTTTCAAAATTCATTTTTGGACGAGAATTACTTTATTGACAAAATTATCCTATTTACACCTTGTAGTCAATTTTGACACTATAATTAATGTTTCTGACTTATGAATAGTCTATTTAAAACCAGAGAAGTTGTTTCTAAGGGGAAGTTGACCTTTAACTCTACTTTAGAGCAATAAAGGCTTGAACAAAGACCACCGTGCCCTCAAAGCCAAACTCTCTCAAGCAAAGTCATGAACTCAAGAAACTAGGTATAATAAAACATTTTCTGTTGACCCTCTGTTTCTGCAATGAACTATAATGAAATTCTGATTGATAGACACACGTCAACATGTTTATGATGCTGAAAAGACACTTCATTTTCACAGTGAAGGGATGGCTCAATAAAAATGCAAAGCTTGGTGGAACCATTTGTACGTGGCAGATACTTACAATGTGAGGGCAAGCCATTTTTTGATGAAACATCCACCCCCACTTCCCTCCACATTCACTCAGAGTAGTGACCTGATGTTTAAGCAATAATATCAGGCCTTTTTTCAGCTCACGGTAGCATACAGCCCATACAGTACAACTATCTTCCAAAGGGGAAATAAATGTGTTAATTTCCCCTGCTATAGAGGTCACATGTTGTGTCAAATGGCCAGTCGCGGCCTGTCTTCTATGAAATCTACCACAGAAACCCAATGCTCCCTCAGCTAGCCTGCTTTCGCCAGAATCCTGGTTGTGGCAACACTGCATGGTTGCCATTTTCAGGCAGGATTATCCCCCCAATCCCAACAGGAAAACAAAGGCTTTGCATATGCCCGATTCAGCAACTCAGCAAGGGGAAATTTGGCGGCACAAAGCCAGCCGGGGTGAGCCGGTGAGACGCTGTTAATGAACAATGAGCTCCTTCCATATCTCTGTGCCACCACATACTGTATCTCACAGCCTGTCAACTAGGCCACACTACTTTGCTTGCTCCTCTTCTCCATGCAATCTACAGTGGCAACATACAGTAATTCTATACTGAAGCTGACAAGCACTCTGTTATCGTGCACCCAACTTTTCCTCTTGTTCTGGTACACAGTAGAGTCAGTCTATCCAGATAAATAGGAATGTTTACACCCCCTTTCATCCCAGCATGTACATGGAAGCTCGCTTTGATCCCGCTGCATTCGCCCTCTCACTTTCATGTTCACTCTGATCCTCATTGATTTTCGAGTTTGTTTATGCCAGATATCGTAAAGGTGAGAAATGCACGGGATATATATTGTGGTATTCCTTTGGAAAATACATAAGATTAGCAACAAGACCCTAGTAAAATACAACCGAGGCTGGCTCTAGTTTTGTGGTTAGTGGTAAATTGCTTGTGGAATTGTAGACTCCTTCACACGTAACTGTAGCTGGTGTTTTTATGCCATTTGTGCAAAGAGTGAAATTTACTGAAGTGTGGCTCGGGTCAAAACAAATGGGCCTTTTTCGATTGTGTAATATTACTAATGGTTGAGGGGTCAAGGGCCTTCATTGTGGGCAGATGGAGGAGTGCAACAACAAGTCAAAGGTGACATATGAAAATATGTAACTCACAATGACTCCGATAAGCCAGCTGCTCAAACTCCCTTTTAGGCTGTTACAATATGGAAGCATGATTCATAATGGCATGTAATGTCTCTGAATCGGGTCAAAAGCAGATCTAGTGTGAATTCTTAGTTTGCCAATGTGAGAATAGAGGCACTACAGACATTTTCTCAAGCCTCTTATGAATGTGGTATTTCAAAACAAACTATTTTGGTTGACAACATCTGGTGATGCCATACTGTAGAAATGAAACAACACAATAAACATTTAGATATAACACAACCACAGTTGTCACATCAATTAAAAAAAACGTAACTTTCCATTACAGAGATAAATTAAAGTGACCTTCTATGTATAGCACTACTGCTTCATGGACATAAATCAAACAAAGCTAAATAAGGGATCTGTAATGCTCGTCCTCTTCTTCTGACGAGGAGTAAGAGATATCGGACCAATTTGCAGGGTGGTAAGTGTTCATTTTAATACGTAAAACTGAACACTACAAAATTTAAAAAAAATAACAAACACATAAATCCCAAATCATAGAAAAAGGAACATAGACAACCCACCCAACTCACGCCCTGACCATACCAAAACAAAGACATAACAAAAGAACTAAGGTCAGAACGTGACTGTACCCCCCCAAAGGTGCTGACTCCAGCTGCAAAACCTGAACCTATAGAGGAGGGTCTGGGTGGATGTCTGTCCGCGGTGGCGGCTCTGGCACGGGACGTATACCCCACTCCACCATAGTCTTTCTCCGCCTCTTTAACTGCCTCCATGGCCTCTTTAGAGCTGCGACCCTCGACGCCAACCTCGGACTGGGGACCCTAGCCATGGGTCCCGAATGGACGGGAGATTCTGGCAGCACCGGACGGACGGGAGATTCTGGCAGCACCGGACAGACGGGCGGCTCTGGCAGCTCAGGACAGACGGGCGGCTCTGGCAGCTCAGGACAGACGGGCGGCTCTGGCAGCTCAGGACAGACGGGCGGCTCTGGCAGCTCAGGACAGACGGGCGGCTCTGGCAGCTCAGGACAGACGGGCGGCTCTGGCAGCTCAGGACAGACGGGCGGCTCTGGCAGCTCAGGACAGACGGGCGGCTCTGGCAGCTCAGGACAGACGGGCGGCTCAGGACAGACGGGCGGCTCAGGACAGACGGGCGGCTCAGGACAGACGGGCGGCTCAGGACAGACGGGCGGCTCAGGACAGACGGGCGGCTCTGGCAGCTCAGGACAGACGGGCGGCTCTGGCAGCTCAGGACAGACGGGCGGCTCTGGCAGCTCAGGACAGACGGGCGGCTCTGGCAGCTCAGGACAGACGGGCGGCTCTGGCAGCTCAGGACAGACGGGCGGCTCTGGCAGCTCAGGACAGACGGGCGGCTCTGGCAGCTCAGGACAGACGGGCGGCTCTGGCAGCTCAGGACAGACGGGCGGCTCTGGCAGCTCAGGACAGACGGGCGGCTCTGGCAGCTCAGGACAGACGGGCGGCTCTGGCAGCTCAGGACAGACGGGCGGCTCTGGCAGCTCAGGACAGACGGGCGGCTCTGGCAGCTCAGGACAGACGGGCGGCTCTGGCAGCTCAGGACAGACGGGCGGCTCTGGCAGCTCAGGACAGACGGGAAGACTCTGGCAGCTCAGGACAGACGGAGACTCTGGCAGCTCAGGACAGACGGGAGACTCTGGCAGCTCAGGACAGACGGGAGACTCTGGCAGCTCAGGACAGACGGGAGACTCTGGCAGCTCAGGACAGACGGGAGACTCTGGCAGCTCAGGACAGACGGGAGACTCTGGCAGCTCAGGACAGACGGGAGACTCTGGCAGCTCAGGACAGACGGGAGACTCTGGCAGCTCAGGACAGACGGGAGACTCTGGCAGCTCAGGACAGACGGGAGACTCTGGCAGCTCAGGACAGACGGGAGACTCTGGCAGCTCAGGACAGACGGGAGACTCTGGCAGCTCAGGACAGACGGGAGACTCTGGCAGCTCAGGACAGACGGGAGACTCTGGCAGCTCAGGACAGACGGGAGACTCTGGCAGCTCAGGACAAACGGGAGACTCTGGCAGCTCAGGACAGACGGGAGACTCTGGCAGCTCAGGACAGACGGGAGACTCTGGCAGCTCAGGACAGACGGGAGACTCTGGCAGCTCAGGACAGACGGGAGACTCTGGCAGCTCAGGACAGACGGGAGACTCTGGCAGCTCAGGACAGACGGGAGACTCTGGCAGCTCAGGACAGACGGGAGACTCTGGCAGCTCAGGACAGACGGGAGACTCTGGCAGCTCAGGACAGACGGGAGACTCTGGCAGCTCAGGACAGACGGGAGACTCTGGCAGCTCAGGACAGACGGGAGACTCTGGCAGCTCAGGACAGACGGGAGACTCTGGCAGCTCAGGACAGACGGGAGACTCTGGCAGCTCAGGACAGACGGGAGACTCTGGCAGCTCAGGACAGACGGGAGACTCTGGCAGCTCAGGACAGACGGGAGACTCTGGCAGCTCAGGACAGACGGGAGACTCTGGCAGCTCAGGACAGACGGGAGACTCTGGCAGCTCAGGACAGACGGGAGACTCTGGCAGCTCAGGACAGACGGGAGACTCTGGCAGCTCAGGACAGACGGGAGACTCTGGCAGCTCAGGACAGACGGGAGACTCTGGCAGCTCAGGACAGACGGGAGACTCTGGCAGCTCAGGACAGACGGGAGACTCTGGCAGCTCAGGACAGACGGGAGACTCTGGATCACTGGGCAGGAGGAAGACTCTGGCAGCACTGGACAGGTGGGAGCACCTGTAGGGAGGGGACAGAGAGAGCGTAGGGCTGGTGCCATGTACCCCGGCCCGAGGAGACGAACTGGAGACCAGATGCGCTGAGCCAGCTTCATGGCACCTGGCTTGATGCCCACTCTAGCCCGGCCTATACGAGACGCTGCTATGTACCGCACCGGGCTATCCCTGGTGCATGCCCGGTTCCTCTCTCTCCACGGTAAGCACGGGGAGTTGGCTCAGGTCTCCTACCTGACTTAGCCACACTCCCCGTGTGCCTCCTCCCAATACATTTTTGGGGCTGCCTCTCGGGCTTTTGGGGCTGCCTCCTCATACCACCGCCTCTCGGCTTTCACTGCCTCCAGCTCTGGCGATACTCTCCCGGCTGTACCCAGGGTCCCTTGCCCTCCAGGATCTCCTCCCATGTCCAAGAGTCTGGAGATTGCTGCTGCTGCCCGTTACCACGCTGCTTGGTCCTTTGGTGGTGGGTGATTCTGTAACGCTCGTCCTCTTCTTGTGACGAGGAGTAAGAGATATCGGACCAATTTGCAGCATGGTAAGTGTCCATTTTAATATGTGAAACTGAACACTACAAAATTACAAAATAACAAAGTGAAATAACGAAACAAACAAAACAGTCCCGTGTGGCACAAACACTGACACGGAAAATAATCACCCACAACTCAAAAGTGAAACCAGGCTACCAAAGTATGGTTCTTAATCAGGGACAACGATTGACAGCTGCCTCTGGTTGAGAACCATACCAGGCCAAACACAGAAATCCCAAATCATAGAAAAAGGAACATAGACAACCCACCCAACTCACACCCTGACCATACTAAAACAAAGACATAACAAAAGAACTAAGGCCAGAACGTGACAGGATCTGCTTCCTTACAGATCAAATAATGATTTTCTATTTGATAGAATGACATGTCCAGAATATCAAGGTCTTTGACTGATTCATAAAAATCTATGCTGAGAACTCATATGCTTGTGTACAGAGGCACTGGTTTTATTCAACCCACAGACCTTACTGTCATAATCTGTATGCTTTTTATTTCACCTTAATTTAACTAGGCAAGTCAGTTCAAAACAAATTCTTATTTACAATGACGGCCGGCCCCGGCCAAACCCTAACCCGGACGACACTGGGCCAATTGTTCGCGGCCCTATGGGACTCCCAATCACGGCAGGTTGTGATACAGACTAGAATCGAACCAGGATCTGTAGTGATACCTCAAGCACTGAGATGATGTGTCTTAGACTGCTGCGCCACTCGGGAGTTCCCTTTGCTACAATATTGTCAGCGTCCCCAGGACCCAGTTTTTCAACAGTTATCTGATCGGATTTCAGCAATCGGATAGGATTAAATACAAAACAATTTAATGAATAGGATGGGAATCCCCATTCAAGTCAATGATGCCATGTTCTATTCATTCTATTTCTATGCATTTAATCCTATCCGATTGCCGAAATCCGAACACGTAAAAACTAGGCCCTAAGGATCAACACAAATAATAAAGTGCACTGTTCAATCCTCCCTTACAGAATGTTTAAAGGAAGAATAAACTAATTGAAATTAAAGTCTTTAGGTTGGTTCAACTCCCCCACATCGACCTTTGCCCTTCTACTTCTCAGTACAAGATGAACGTTTTGACCCGATCCTCCGGGAAAAAACCTGACATGTTCCTTAAACAAACGTGGCCAACGAGCAGCAAGATACAGATCAGGCCAATTACTTTGCCTGGAAAAGAATGTTAATGCATTGCTTGTCAACGCTGTGCTGACTACGTGACACCTATGGGCCTGGCTACCAAGAGACAGAGAGAGATTGATGAATTTGCCTTGACACTTAAAATGGACCCCCTTTGCCATTCTGGACCTTGTTAAGTTACTATCCAGATAAGGCTGTTTGCTTTGAAGAGGTTATTTTCACTCCCTTCTCTAACAGCTTGAACTCCATGGAGCCCACAGAGCTTTCATACATAGCGTAGTTATTCACTTTTACAGGCAAGTGTTGAATTAATTTAAAACAAAATCCAAACAGGTTTATGGTTTTCAAAAAAAAGAAATGTGAAATCCTGCATTAAAAACACATTAGTGATTCTCATTTAAAGCTACAATATGTTACTTTTTGGGCAAACCGACCAAATTCACATAGAAATTTGTGTTACAGATCTGTCACTCATTGAAAGCAAGTATAAGAAGCAGTAGACCTATGTAAGCAATTTCTATGCTTCTCATTCTTAAGTTCCATTTTGGCCTTTTTGACATTCAGTTTTGTATACCAGCTTCAAAGCTGAAAATACAATATTTGTGATTATGGTTATATGGTAATATTGTTTAGATGGCACAATGATTTGCTAGACAATGGCAGATAGTTTTGTCACAAACCGAAATTAGGCAAACTATTTGAATTTCTGCAAACAGGAAGTGATCGATTTCTGCATATTGCATCTTTAAAAGTATTTTGTTGCACATAGAACCCAATAAAAGGTTTGGGAATGAGGAAGATGTCTGTGCAGGAGGTGTTTTACTGTTATTCAGCATGGTACAGATCTTTTACGATCTCAATAACATGATGTAACAGTGGCATCTGGGGCAGTCATCATATAAACCGCTAGCTCCGAAAGCTGGATTACAGTTGGAGAAAAAGAGCTTTGATTTGGTCCCAGACACTAACTCTCAGCTCTGTAAATAGAAAACCCTGACAGTCAGCAGAGCAGCAATAAATGCACATTCAATACAAGGGGGGAACATATTGTAAAAACAGAGTTTTGTGACATGAGGTATACAGTGCTGATGTCAAATGGGAGATGACTCTTTGAGAGCGAGAGTGATTGCATTTGAGTCCCTTGTCATATCCCCCCACCACACCTCCTACTTTTGAAATTGCCCCTTTACATTTTCTGTGTTATAGTAGGAATGGAAACGTGTTAGACTTCTAGGCCTACATGTTTTATTGTAAACAACAAATAAAACGAATTCTATGGCTTGCAGCTGGCATGTCCTCTGCTATTGTCAAGTATTTACCAGGGAACGTTCTGGGCCACTGGGATAGACGGTGACTGTCTGACTGTTAGGACTATATTCCCACACTCATAAAATGGACTGTCTCTGACCAAAGAATACAATAAAAAAATCCCAGCATTTCAGCTGCCCTCTTGAAGCACATAAATGTTGTACCCAATGTCTCCTCGTCAGACACTAAGAGTTACAAAGGTGTCTGTTGTGGCATCTGGACTGAGGCACGACATCTGGTTAGTTGCCATTCAGACACATTGGCGGTGCATTGTGAATTCCCTAAAGAGCTGTGTCTTTGTGATAGGGACGGATATCCTTACAATGCTCTCTCTTTCTCCCTCCTTCATTTACGTTATATCCAGCCTCTCGATAGCGCTCACTCTTTATTTAGCCGCAGTCTCAGACAGCCTAGCCTGTCTTGGAGGTTTTAATAAGTTAAGGGGCTGTCAGTTGAGAGTGCTTTATTTTCGAGAGGTACTTAGTCTCAGGCTCTGTTCTTAAAGCCCCCATGCAGTCTTTTTAATTTCATGTTTAAATCATCACTTTATGTCTAATAAATCATTGGGTGTCTTTTTTTTATATAACTCCAAAATACACTGAGTGTACAAAACATTAGGAACACCTTTTATTTAATGATGCAGGCTGACCAGGTGAATCCATTTGAATGCTATGATCCCTTATTGATGTCACCTGTTAAATCCACTTCAATCAGTGTAGATGAAGGGACAATTGAGACATGGACTGTGTGGCGTTCAGAGGGTGAATGGGGTACTACCATACCCCATTGAATGGTGTATGGTAGTAGGTGCCAGGCGCATTAGTTTGAGTGTGTCAAGAATTGCAACCCTGCTGGGTTTTTCACACTCAACAGTTTCCCGTGCGTATAAAGAATGGTCCACCACCCAAAGGACATCCGCCCAACTGTGGGAAGCATTGGAGTCAACATGGGCCAGCATCCCTGTGGGACCCTTTCGACACCTTGTAGAGTTCATGACCTGACTAATTGAGGCTGTTCTGAGAGCAAAGGGGGGTGCAACTCAATACTAGGAAGGTTTGTTGTACACTCTGTGTATATATTTTCAATCATTTATTTCCCTGAGCCACTGAAATGCTCAGTCCAACTGTGTGGGCATGGGGATTACAAATGTGAATATATTTGCATATACAGCCCTGATTGACTGATAGAATAGTCTAGAATAGTCTAGTCCAGCCCCTTACCCATTCAAATAAATCATCAACAAAGGCACATGGTATTCAACCTACCAGATGGAGCTGGAGTTGGACCCTGAAAGCGACGAACTTCCACAGCTGTGTAGGCTACTTTGTTTTATTATCAAAACCAAAGGCATACATAATGCATCTTTATTTGGTGTGTAATTGTTGTACTGTTTTCAATAGGTCACCAGAAAATGCAGGTCCAGAACAGCCTGTTTGCATGGTGGACCATTCTGGCCTATACCCTTTATATGAAATAGACTTTGTGATGATATTGGAGAAAATCTCATTAATGAAAAAAATTCTAACGAGTAAACTGTTGAATTACACATTTTGGAATGTTTTCTGTTGTTGAAAGTAAATAAATAAACCAGACTACAATGAAAGGTTGATTCCCTGATCCACCTCTACACAGACGACACCATTCTGTATACTTCTGGCCCTTCCTTGGACACTGTACTCACTAACCTCCAAACGAGCTTCAATGCCATACAACACTCCTTCTGTGACCTCCAACTGCTCTTAAACGCTAGAAAAACCGAATGCATGCTTTTCAACCGTTCACTGCCCGCACCTGCCCGCCCAACGAGAATCACCACCCTGGACGGTTCCGACCTAGAATATGTGGATAACTATAAATACCTAGGTGTCTTGTTAGACTGTAAACTCTCCTTCCAGACTCGTATTAAACATCTCCAATCCAAAATCAGATCTAAAATCGTCTTTCTATTTCGCCACCCACCACCTAACACTGCGACCTGTATGCTCTCGTCGGCTGGCCCTCGCTACATATTCGTCGCCAGACCCACTGGCTCCAGGACATCTATAAGTCTATGCTAGGTAAAGCTCCGCCTTATCTCAGTTCACTGGTCATGATAACAACACCCAACCGTAGCACACGTTCCAGCACGTATATCTCACTGATCATCCCCAAAGCCAACACCTCATTTGGCCGCCTTTCCTTCCAGTTCTTTGCTGCCAGTGACTGGAACGAATGGCAAAAATCTGACTTATTTCCCTCACCAACTTTAAACATCAGCTAACCAATCGCTGCAGCTGTACATAGTCCATCTGTAAATAGCCCATCCTACCTCATCCCCATACTTTTTATTTTTTATTTACTTTTCTGCTCTTTTGCACACCAGTATCTCTACTTGCACATCATCATCTGCACATTTATCACTCCAGTGCTAATCTGCTAAATTGTAATTATTCGCTCCTATGGCCTATTTATTGCTTAACTACTCATGCCTTTTGCACACACTATATATAGACTTTCTTTTTTTGACTTGTTTATTGTGTTATTGGCTGGTTTATTGTTTATTCCATGTGTAACTCTGTGTTGTTGTCTGTGTAACACTGCTTTGCTTTATCTTGGCCAGGTCGTAGTTGTAAATGAGGACTTGATCTCAACTAGCCTACCTGGTTAAATAAAAGTGAAATACTTTTTTTTTATAATAAAAAGGTTGTCATTTTTCATAAATTCTCTTGTCAGTTATTTACATAACATAATAAACAGATCATATAACAAGGTTATAATGAAAGTATAAATAATGGCAATTATTATTTATTTTTATACGTTTTACCCCTTTTTCTCCCCAATTGGTAGTTACAGTCTTGTCCCATCGCTGCAACTCCCATACGGACTCTGGAGAGGATGTCACAGTCGTCATAAAGAGGAGACCAAGGCGCAGCGTGATATGAATACATCTTCTTTAATTAACGAAGAACACTAAACAAACTAACAAAACGAACCGTGACACAATATGGCTGGTAAAGGACAGGCAACTAACCATAGAATAACAACCCACAAAATAACCAAGGAATATGGCTACCTAAATATGGTTCCCAATCAGAGACAACAATAAACAGCTGCCTCTGATTGAGAACCAATCTAGGCAACCATAGACATATAAACACCTAGACCCAGAAAAACCATAGACATACAAAAACCCCTAGACAATGAAAAACTAAACAAACCACCCTTTTCACACCCTGACCTAACCAAATAAGAAAACAAAGATAACCAAGGTCAGGGCTTGACAGAGGTGAAGGTCGAGAGTCATGCGTCCTCCGAAACACGACCCTACCAAGCCGCAGTGCTTCTTGACACACTGCTCGCTTAACCCGAAAGCCAGCCGCACCAATGTGTCGGAGGAAACACCGTACACCTGGCGACTGTATCAGCGTGCATGTACTAGAGCCCTATGGAACAGTGACATCCCAGCCGGCCAAACCCTCCCCTAACCCGGACGAAGCTGGGCCAATTGTGCGTCGCCTCAATACAGCCCGGGATCAAACCCAGATCTGTAGTGACGCCTTAAGCATTAAAATGCAGTGCCTTTAGACCGCTGTGCCACTCGGGAGGCCTCAAGATATTGTTTTACATGTGCTCAAGCTATGGTTGTCCTGAAAATCTAATGAAGGATAGATCTCCAGGAGGATGATTGGTGATCACTGCCCCTACACACACTACAGATGTGTTTTCAAATATTCATACAGTCAATCACAGATAGATCCGTAGCCCCTACCCATTGACATGTTCTACTAATCGGTTATAGGGCATGGTTCAACCACTACACTCTTCGAAAAAAGTTATATACGGTATATATCACTTTTATCCCCTTAGCAGAGCAATCCTGGGTCTATATATTACTGTTTTTCAGTGCATATAGTGGCTAAACCATGCTCCTTGACAGACTTAGTAGGAATTGTCAATGGGAGTTTTGTGACTGTGGTTTACAATACACACTCCCCTGCCAATGGGAATACATTAGCCCAATACGAGGGGGCTACACTACACAATCAGCTTCCCGGAACATTATCTTCAGTGTGACTATAGTATTCTGGTGGCCGGCATAATTCTGATGGCTACAAATCCCATAAGGGGGCCATCCGAAATCGTCGGCCCCCTTCCAACCCTCCTCCCTGTTTAAGACGCCCCGGCGGCCCCGCTGAGTACAGACTGTGCGAGAGAGTTGGAGGACATAACAGATCGAGACGGACAAAGCGGCACGGCATCTTCCATTACGCTGCTGCGCAAATGTCCTCGATCCTTGCTCCCTAAAAAAGGGCAGTGGAGGCCACCATTTAATTATTGGAATGAGCCCTGAGGCTAACAGGCTTGACCACTAGTCATCTCGTATGCTAACTTGATTCCCATCGCAAAGTCAGTGAGACAACCACTGCTTGGAGAGTGGCTTACCTAGCACCACAGTACCATAGCACACAAGCAGCTGAGGTGTCGAGCGAAACTCTGATCTGCGTTCTACATAGTGCGCCAGAGCGTGCACGGGGCACAGGCGATGTAATCGCTCATCTCTCTCCCCCTCAAGAGAGAGGAGAGGGAAAGCAGACAGCTCAAGGATCTGTGCTGTATGAGCTCTTGTTAACCTTTGCCAGCAATGCCAGATTTGGATGCATCACCACCCTGCTCATTAATGTTGAGGCAGTTGGGATGCGTTGAAAGATACACAAATCACTGACACTCTTAGCAGAGGTCAGGGAAAGCGACAATATTTTCAAGGAGACCTGAGCTAGAGGCTCAAATGGTGGCTCACAGAGTGCGTTGAGCACTAAAGCTAAGTGGATCTGGTCACTGTCCGGAGACTCCGTTTTTCCCAACAGGAATCGCTTAACGAGCGGATGGCTGAACACAGGCGTTGCTCATGAAGAACTGAAGTCGCAGAGGCGTACACCTTAACAGCTGTTTGTCAAAGAGAGGTGGAAGGAAGGAGAGAACGCTCTCTACTCGGCAACATAGTGGATCGACTGCCTCGCTGTCGCACCAGCGTGTGAACATGTTCCACTTACTAGAGTACTGTTTGGACATGGAGCTAGTCTGCGCTTCCTGTATCGTGCCGATAACGGCAGATGATAAGCCATGGCGCGCTAGACTGTCCTTCTCAGGGACCAAGCCCTCAGAGGCTGGCCACTGCGTATGGGCCACAGCCATATGGTTGTGGCCAGCCTGAGACAGAGCATACTGGAATTGTGGAATTGACCAAGGAGTCGAGATTGAATCATCTTGGTGCACCATGGAGCACCCGGGTGGTCGGATGCTATCAGAAAGACATCTTCACCTTTGCCAGCAGTGTGAAAATGCAGGACGTTGGTGGAAATGCAAATATGGGGGCAAATTGATGTAGTACCAGTAGTACAATTTCCAACTCCAGGAGGTTGATGTGGCACTCTGACGGAGGCCACACACCTCCCATCACTAGAGTCTGACATGTCCCTCCCCATTCCATCAGAGACGCGTCCATATAGACTGGGATGTAAGAGGTCACACTGCCCAAGGGAACGCCGTGTGGGTCTTGCCAATGGTCCAGATCTGCTCTGAGCGAGCAGGGTATCACCAGCTGGCGATGACGCAGAGGGTCTAGCCGTAGGTGGGCAAACCACCGGTGAAGCCAGTGTATGTGTAAAGTGCCAGCAGTGTTAGCCGCCGACATGAAGCCCAATACGGACATGACAGAGTGCGCCATCACCCTGTGCGTCAGGTAAAACCGACTGAGGGCTGATTCATGTAGACAATATGCTGACTGGGCCAGGGTGCACCAGTTTTGCTCAATCCAACATGACTGCTATCCTTGGCTGACCCACCGTTGGCAGCCATGGTAACATCAGCTCCAGCACTGGGTACAGGCACAGAGTGGAACAGTGACCTAGAAGGCCCTGTTTCTCCAGTTACTGACGTGGTCAGAGGCTGGGGTCCAGAAAGAGTGGGACACATAGTATGAGAGCACTTATGAGAGGGCCGTCTCAAACCCATGCAAAAAGCACAAATTGACGCACCACAGTTGGGAGCTGTGATGTGTGAGGGCTGAACCTGTTCTCTTGCTGTGGCTGTGTGCGAAAGGGAATATGTTACCATTGTAACATCAGCACCAGTACCAAGCAGAGGCACAGAGAGGGACAGTAACAGTGCAGAGGGTGAGCACACACTTGCACACCTTCCGGGTGGCTTATAGTGGGAGGGGTTCGCCGATGGACCACCGGTTTGTCCTGGAGCGGAAGAGGAATTCCCAGATGCCTAGAAGCTCTCTCAATGATCCCAGGGAACTAAGAACGCAGAGAGGCTCGAGGGGTCGTCATCATCTGAAGGAGGGTTCCCGTGGCCATACACAGGCTCCCTGGTACTCAGCACTCTTTTGTCCCCCTAATCACTCTGAAATCAATGCAAATGTAATTCAAAAATCGAATCAAACACTTCACAAGAGCCCATGAGTGCATGTTGCGCAACATTTTTCTATAGGCTATGCAATTGCGCAAGAAAATAGAGTGAAATTACATCAGCTTTCTATAGGCTATTTCTCAACTTTCCTAATATTAATCATATGGCTTATCTTTACAATAGGAGTATAGCCTGTCTGGATAGCATGAAAATGAACTACGAGAAAGCGTCTTCCATTCACTATTTAAGTGCATAGATGATATGTATATTTTCCCGCTGCCCATGTTTCTAGACAGGTGCATGATAATGATCCATTCTAAATCAAAACACATTTCATATATATATATATTATGTAGTATATGTAAAGTCAAGATTAAATCTAGAATAGTCTGATGGGTGACAGTCGCACCTCATGTAGCCAAGGTTTGTATCACAACTAGTGGCCAAATAACTTATACATACAAAAGCAGCGTGTGAGTTTCGAGTTTGAGGAAGATCATTTTCACCATAAAAATGCACCTTTATAATAAAATAATGACATGCATAATGACACGCAGTCAGTCAGGAAAGCTAAGGCCAGCTTCTTCAGGCAAAAGTTTGCATCCTGTAGCTCCAACTCCAAAAAGTTCTGGGACACTGTGAAGTCCATGGAGAACAAGAGCACCTCCTCCCAGCTGCCCACTGCACTGAGGCTAGGAAACACGGTCTCCACCGATAAATCCATGATTATCGAAAACTTCAATAAGCACTTCTCAACGGCTGGCCATGCCTTCCGCCTGGCTACTCCAACCTCGGCCAACAGCTCCGCCCCCCGTAGTTCCTCACCCAAGCCTCTCCAGGTTCTCCTTTACCCAAATCCAGATAGCAGATGTTCTGAAAGAGCTGCAAAACCTGGACCCGTACAAATCAGCTGGGCTTGACAATCTGGACCCGCTATTTCTGAAACTATCTGCCGCCATTGTCGCAACCCCTATTACCAGCCTGTTCAACCTCTCTTTCATATCGTCTGAGATCCCCAAGGATTGGAAAGCTGCCGCAGTCATCCCCCTCTTCAAAGGAGGAGACACCCTGGACCCAAACTGCTATAGACCTATATCCATCCTGCCCTGCCTATCTAAGGTCTTCGAAAGCCAAGTCAACAAACAGGTCACTGACCATCTCGAATCCCACCGTACCTTCTCCGCTGTGCAATCTGGTTTCCGAGCCGGTCACGGGTGCACCTCAGCCACACTCAAGGTACTAAATGATATCATAACCGCCATCGATAAAAGACAGTACTGTGCAGCCGTCTTCATCGACCTCGCCAAGGCTTTCGACTCTGTCAATCACCAAATTCTTATCGGCAGACTCAACAGCCTCGGTTTTTCGGATGACTGCCTTGCCTGGTTCACCAATTACTTTGCAGACAGAGTTCAGTGTGCCAAATCAGAGGGCATGCTGTCCGGTCCTCTGGCAGTCTCTATGGGGGTGCCACAGGGTTCAATTCTCGGGCCGACTCTTTTCTCTGTATATATCAATGATGTTGCTCTTGCTGCGGGCGATTCCCTGATCCACCTCTACGCAGACGACACCATTCTATATACTTTCGGCCCGTCATTGGACACTGTGCTATCAAACCTCCAAACGAGCTTCAATGCCATACAGCACTCCTTCCGTGGCCTCCAACTGCTCTTAAACGCGAGTAAAACCAAATGCATGCTTTTCAACCGATCGCTGCCTGCACCCGCATGCCCGACTAGCATCACCACCCTGGATGGTTCCAACCTTGAATATGTGGACATCTATAAGTACCTAGGTGTCTGGCTAGACTGCAAACTCTCCTTCCAGACTCACATCAAACATCTCCAATCAAAAATCAAATCCAGAGTCGGCTTTCTATTCCGCAACAAAGCCTCCTTCACTCACGCTGCCAAGCTTACCCTAGTAAAACTGACTATCCTACCGATCCTCGACTTCGGCGATGTCATCTACAAAATGGCTTCCAACACTCTACTCAGCAAACTGGATGCAGTCTATCACAGTGCCATCCGTTTTGTCACTAAAGCACCTTATACCACCCACCACTGCGACTTGTATGCTCTAGTCGGCTGGCCCTCACTACATATTCGTCGCCAGACCCACTGGCTCCAGGTCATTTACAAGTCCATGCTAGGTAAAGCTCCGCCTTATCTCAGTTCACTGGTCACGATGGCAACACCCATCCGTAGCACGCGCTCCAGCAGGTGTATCTCACTGATCATCCCTAAAGCCAACACCTCATTTGGCCGCCTTTCGTTCCAGTATTCTGCTGCCTGTGACTGGAACGAATTGCAAAAATCGCTGAAGTTGGAGACTTTTATCTCCCTCACCAACTTCAAACATCAGCTATCCGAGCAGCTAACCGATCGCTGCAGCTGTACATAGTCTATAGGTAAATAGCTCACCCTTTTTCACCTACCTCATTCCCATACTGTTTTTATACTGTTTTTATTTATTTACTTTTCTGCTCTTTTGCACACCAATATCTCTACCTGTACATGCCCATCTGATCATTTATCACTCCAGTGTTAATCTGCAAAATTGTATTATCCGCCTACCTCCTCATGCCTTTTGCACACATTGTATATAGACTGCCCATTTTTTTCTACTGTGTTATTGACTTGCTAATTGTTTACTCCATGTGTAACTCTGTGTTGTCTGTTCACACTGCTATGCTTTATCTTGGCCAGGTCGCAGTTGCAAATGAGAACTTGTTCTCAACTAGCCTACCTGGTTAAATAAAGGTGAAATAAAAAAATAAAAAATAAATAATCATATTTGCGGTCACTTTTGATAATGGTGTTGGATGGAACATTCGCGCTTATAGCCTACTGCATGTGCACATGGCTGAGTATATAATCAGAAGAAATAGCCTAATAGTTTATCAACATTTTAAGCTAAACGTTCTGATCTGTTACATCAGCCAATTTGCCTTAAAAAAAGTTTTTGGATGCTAGTGGTTGTATTAATTTGGGATCTATCACATCCCACAACTGTCCCAGACCATGTTTGGTATATTTATTTTTCGCACAGAATAGGTCAACTTCTGTACTATGGGGGATAGTAGATTGGCATAGGCTAGTGCTTTTGCTGTTCATAAGTCCTATTCATCTTGTTGTCTGACAAGAAGTAAATGTGGACAGTTCATCCAATATCTTCAATATGCACCTCGGAATTGGTGTGTCCCCCGCAATTGCGGGAACCTATTTCCCCCGATGTGTCTGTCTTCACTTGTAACCTGTGAGAATGATCCGATCACGCGCAGCACTCAGGGACTTTGGCATCATGCAGCATTCCGGACCAAGGGCACAATGGCCACTTGCCGCAAAGGGCATGGATTTTTTTAGGGTCCATTACGGCCGTCATGGAATTCGAGGCAATATCGAGTGATGAAGTGTGTACAGTCTGTGCAAAAAAAACAAAGCAGAGCTCATGCCTTTCAAGCAACTTTTTCAAATCATAATTAAACTTGCATCATGCAGACTTACAACGTATTACAAATCAAAACATATAGCCCAATGTTTGTAGAACAACTAAAGTTATATTAATAACTCTAAATGAAGCATATAGGAGAACCTATTTCTTTATTTTACCGCTCAACATAGAATAGCCGCATGTGTGCACTCCATCAAGTTGTTTGGAGAAAATATCCTTTCTATTCAATTGTATTCTTCATACTATAAAATAATATAAAATAATGCCACGGAACTCTAAGTAAATCTTGTCTGCTAAATGAACTAGTGTAGAGCACAGCCATTTTGCATAGCCAGGTCAGGACCAAACACAAGGACAACTCAGTGTGCTATTCTGTTCTTCTGAAATAGACAACATTTATTGTGAAGGTGTAGGCTATATTACATGGATTTATCAGACTTTTTAAAATGTAGATGATCGAAAGGTCTGCTTCAGTGGCTTGTAGATGCTAAATGTGTTTATGTGAAATTAACTGTCAATTACCGTGAGACGAACAAGGTCTCAAGTCTAGTTAAATCTAGGCTTGGTTTCCTCTATTGTAATTGCTCCTCTTTCACCCCAGCTGCCAAATTTACCCTGATTCAGATGACCATCCTACCCATGCTAAATTACTGAGACATCATTTATAGATCGGCAGGTAAGGGTGCTCTTGAGCGGCTAGATGTTCTTTCGGACATCAGATTTGCCACCAATGCTCCTTATAGGACACATCACTGCACTCTAAACTCCTCTGTAAGCTGGTCATCTCTGCAAACCCGTCGCAAGACCCACTGGTTGATGCTTATTTTAAAACCCTCTTAGGCCTCACTCCACCCGATCTGAGATATCTATTGCAGCCCTCATCCTCCACGTACAATACTCGTTCTGCCAGTCACATTCTGTTAAAGCTTCCCTAAGCACACACATCCCTGGGTCGCTCTTCTTTTCAGTTCGCTGCAGCTAGTGACTGGAACGAGCTGCAACAAACACTCAAACCGGACAGTTTTATCTCAATCTCTTCATTCAAAGACTCAATCATGGACACTCTTACTGACAGTTGTGGCTGTTTTGTGTGAGGTATTGTTGTCTCTACCTCCTTGTCCTTTGTGCTGCTGACTGTGCCCAATTATGTTTGTACCATGTTTTGTGCTGCTACCATGTTGTGTTGCTACCATGTTGTTGTTATGTTGTGTTGATACCCTGCTGTGTTGTCATGTGTTGCTGTCTTGTTCTGTTGTTGTCTTAGGTCTCTATGTAGTGCTGTCTCTCTAGTTGTGATTAGAGGTCGACCGATTAATCGGAATGGCCAATAACTATCGGAAAACTGTATTTTTGGGCGCCGATTTGACGATAAAAAAAGTGTCCGATAAAATAACATCAAATTGATCAGAAATACAGTGTAGACATTGTTAATGTTGTAAATGACTATTGTAGCTGGAAACAGCTGATTTTTTATAGATTATCTACATAGGCGTACAGAGGCCCATTATAAGCAACGGCTAATTGATCATTAGAAAACCTCTTTGCAATTATGTTAGCACAGTTGAAAACTGTTGTTCTGATAATAGAAGCAATAAAACTGACCTTCTTTAGAATAGTTGAGTATCTGGAGCATCAGCATTTGTGGGTTCGATTACAGGCTCAACAAAATGGCCAGAAACAAGTAACTTTCTTCTGAAACTCATCCGTCTCTTCTTGTTCTGAGAAATGAAGGCTATTCCATGCGAGAAATTGCCAAGAAACTGAAGATCTCGTACAACACTGTGTACTACTCCCTTCACAGAACAGATTAAACTGGATCTAACCAGAATAGAAAGGGGAGTGGGAGGCCATATATATATATATATATATGGTCGATTAATTGGTCGACCTCTAATACATATAAATAAAACATTGGCAAAATCGGTGCCCAAAAATACCTATTTCCGATTGTTATGAAAACTTGAAATTGGACCTAATTAATCGGCAATTCCGATTAATTGGTATACATACATATATATATACATATATACATATACATACATACATACATACATACATACATACATACATACATACATACATACATACATACATACATACATATATATATATATAAATGAACTAGTATATATATATATATATTAGAGGTCGACCAATTAATTAGGTCCGATTTCAAGTTTTCATAACAATCGGATATCGGTATTTTTGGGCACCGATTTTGCCAATGTTTTATTTTTTATACCTTTATTTAACTAGGCAAGTCAGTTAAGAACACATTCTTATTTTCAATGACGGCCTAGGAACGGTGGGTTAACCGCCGTGTTCAGGGGCAGGATGACAGATTTTCACCTTATCACCTCGGGGGAACCAATCTTGCAACCTTACAGTTAACTAGTCCAACGCAATAACGACCTGCCTGTTGTTGCACTCCACAAGGAGACTGCCTGTTATGCGAATGCAGTAAGCCAAGGTAAGTGGCTAGCTAGCATTAAACTTATCTTATAAAAAACAATCAATCATAATCACTAGTTAACTACACATGGTTGATGATATTACTAGATATTATATAGCGTGTCCTGTGTTGCATATAATCTGACTGAGCATTCAAGCATACAAGTATCTAAGTATCTGACTGAGTGGTGGTAGGCAGAAGCAGGCGCGTAAACATTCATTCAAACAGCACTTTCGTGCATTTTGCCAGCAGCTCTTCGTTGTGCGTCAAGCATTGCGCTGTTTATGACTTCAAGCCTATCAACTCCCGAGATGAGGCTGGTGTAACCGAAGTGAAATGGCTGGCTAGTTAGCTCGCGCTAATAGTGTTTCAAACGTCACTCACTGAGCCTGTGGTTGTTTCCCTTGCACTGCATGGGTAACACTGCTTCGATGGTGGCTGTTGTCGTTGTGTTGCTGGTTCGAGCCCAGGGAGGAGCGAGGAGAGGGACGGAAGCTATACTGTTACACTGGCAATACTAAAGTGCCTATAAGAACATCCAATAGTCAAAGGTTAATGAAATACAAATGGTATAGAGGGAAATAGTCCTATAATTCCTACAATAACTACAACCTAAAACTTCTTAACTGGGAATATTGAAGACTCATGTTAAAAGGAAACACCAGATTTCATATGTTCTCATGTTCTGAGCAAGGAACTGAAACATTAGCTTTCTTACATAGCACATATTGCACTTTTACTTTCTTCTCCAACACTTTGTTTTTGCATTATTTAAACCAAATTGAACATGTTTCATTTTTTACTTGAGGCTAAATTTATTTTATTGATGTATTATATTAAGTGTAAAAAGTGTTCATTCAGTATTGTTGTAATTGTAAATGCCCGTTCCATGATCTCGCCATCACGGTTGACAACTCCATTGTGTCCTCCTCCCAGAGCGCTAAGAACCTTGGCGTGATCCTGGACAACACCCTGTCGTTCTCAACTAACATCAAGGCGGTGGCCCGTTCCTGTAGGTTCATGCTCTACAACATCCGCAGAGTACGACCCTGCCTCACACAGGAAGCGGTGCAGGTCCTAATCCAGGCACTTGTCATCTCCCGTCTGGATTACTGCAACTCGCTGTTGGCTGGTGTCACGTTCTGACCTTTATTTTCTGTGTTTTTGTATTTAGTTAGTATGGTCAGGGCGTGAGTTGGGTGGGCAGTCTATGTTTGTTTGTCTAGGTTTTGGGAATTTCTATGTTTCGGCCTAGTATGGTTCTCAATCAGAGGCAGGTGTCATTAGTTGTCTCTGATTGAGAATCATACTTAGGTGGCCTGGGTTTCACTGTGTGTTTGTGGGTGATTGTTTCCTGTCTCTGTGTGTGCACCAGATAGGACTGTTTTTGAGTTTTCACATTTCTTGTTTTGTTAGTTTGTTCATGTGTACCTTAAAGCATTAAAAAAGTACCATGGAAAATTACCACGCCGCGTATTGGTCCTCTGATCCGTTTCGCCTTTCCTCTTCGGAAGAAGAGGAGGAAACTCATTACAGAATCACCCACCAAAATCGGACCAAGCGGCGTGGTAAAGGACAGCGACGACAGCAGCAGCAGCATCAACAACAGAGGCCACCATCACAGGACTCCTGGACATGGGAGCAGATACTGAACGGAGAGGACCCTGGGCACGGGCTGGGGAAAATCGCAGCCCCAAAGCAGAGCTGGAGGCAGCGAAAGCTGAGCGGCGGCAATATGAGGAGCCAGCACGGCAGTGCGACAGGTACGAGAGGCAGCCCCAAAATTTTTTTGGGGGGGGGCACACGAGGTGTGGTACTAAGCCAGGTAGCAGACCTGAGCTCACTCCTCGTGCTTATGATAAGCAGCGCATTACTGGTCAGGCACCGTGTTATGCGGTTGAGCGCACGGTGTCGCCAGTGCGTGTCCATAGCCCGGTGCGCTATAGGGCAGCCCCCCGAGAGTGCCATGCGAGTGTGGGCATTGAGCCAGGGCGTATGGTGCCTGCTCAGCGGGTCTGGTCGCCGGTACGCAGTCTTGGTCCAGGTTATCCTGCGCCGGCTCTGCGTGCTGTGTCTCCGGGGCGCTGGGAGGGTGCAGTGCGTCCTCTGCCTGCGCTCCGCTCGTACCGGGCAACTGTGGGAGTGGAGCCTAGGGGAGAGGTGCGTGTAGTAAGCACTAGATCTCCCGTGCTTACCCACAGCCCGGTTCAACCTGTGCCTGCACTCTGGAGGGTCCGGGCTCAAGTAGTTGTCCAGCCTGGGGAAGTGGTGCCAGGTTGCGCACCAGAGCTCCAGTGCTCCCCCACAGCCCGGTCTTTCAGGCTCCTCCTAACACCAAGCCTCCTGAAAGTCTCCCCAGCCTGGTAGTTCCTGTGGCAGCCCCACGCACCAGGCTGTCTCTCAGTCTCCTCCCTGCAGGTTCTCCCGCCTGTCCGGCGCTGCTGCCGGAGCGTCCCGCCTGTCCGGCGCCGCTGCCGGGCCTCCCGCCTGTCCGGCGCCGTTGCCGGAGCGTCCCGCCTGTCCGGCGCCGCTGCCGGAGCCTCCCGCCTGTCCGGCGCCGCTGCCGGAGCCTCCCGCCTGTCCGGAGCCTCCCGCCTGTCCGGCGCCGCTGCCGGCCTCCCGCCTGTCCGGCGCCACTGCCGGAGCCTCCCGCCTGTCCGGGCGCCGCTGCCGGAGCCTCCCGCCTGTCCGGCGCCGCTGCTGGAGCGTCCCGCCTGTCCGGCGCCGCTGCCTCCTGTAGCAGCTCCACGCACCAGGCTGTCTCTCTGTCTCCTCTCTGCAGGTGCTCCCGCCTGTCCGGCGCCGCTGCCGGAGCGTCCCGCCTGTCCGGCGCCGCTGCGGGCGTCCCGCCTGTCCGGCGCCGCTGCCGGGCGTCCCGCCTGTCCGGCGCCGCTGCGGAGGCGTCCCGCCTGTCCGGCGCCGCTGCGGAGCCTCCCGCCTGTCCGGCGCCGCTGCCGGAGCGTCCCGCCTGTCCGGCGCCGCTGCGGGCGTCCCGCCTGTCCGGCGCCGCTGCCGGGCGTCCCGCCTGTCCGGCGCCGCTGCCGGAGCCTCCCGCCTGTCCGGCGCCGCTGCCGGAGCCTCCCGCCTGTCCGGCGCCGCTGCCGGAGCCTCCCGCCTGTCCGGCGCCGCTGCCGGAGCGTCCCGCCTGTCCGGCGCCGCTGCCGGAGCCCCTCAGCCCAGAGGCGCCAGAGCCCCTCAGCCCAGAGGCGCCAGAGCCCCTCAGCCCAGAGGCGCCAGAGCCCCTCAGCCCAGAGGCGCCAGAGCCCCTCAGCCCAGAGGCGCCAGAGCCCCTGCCCCTCTGTCCAGTGGGGTCATTGAGAGGGGTTGCCATGGTGAGAAAGCCACGGAGGCGGAAAATGAGGCGGACTAAAACAAGGGTGAAGTGGGGTCCGCGTCCCGCGCCAGAACCGCCACCGCGGACAGACGCCCACCCAGACCCTCCCCTATAGGTCAAGGTTTTGCGGCCGGAGTCCGCACCTTTGGGGGGGGGTACTGTCACGTTCTGACCTTTATTTTCTGTGTTTTTGTATTTAGTTAGTATGGTCAGGGCGTGAGTTGGGTGGGCAGTCTATGTTTGTTTGTCTAGGTTTTGGGAATTTCTATGTTTCGGCCTAGTATGGTTCTCAATCAGAGGCAGGTGTCATTAGTTGTCTCTGATTGAGAATCATACTTAGGTGGCCTGGGTTTCACTGTGTGTTTGTGGGTGATTGTTTCCTGTCTCTGTGTGTGCACCAGATAGGACTGTTTTTGAGTTTTCACATTTCTTGTTTTGTTAGTTTGTTCATGTGTACCTTAAAGCATTAAAAAGTACCATGGAAAATTACCACGCCGCGTATTGGTCCTCTGATCCGTTTCGCCTTTCCTCTTCGGAAGAAGAGGAGGAAACTCATTACAGCTGGGCTCCCTGCCTGTGCCATTAAACCCCTACAACTCATCCAGAACGCCGCAGCCCGTCTGGTGTTCAACCTTCCCAAGTTCTCTCACGTCACCCCGCTCCTCCGCTCTCTCCACTGGCTTCCAGTTGAAGCTCGCACCCGCTACAAGACCATGGTGCTTGCCTACAGAGCTGTGAGGGGAACGGCACCTCAGTACCTCCAGGCTCTGATCAGGCCCTACACCCAAACAAGGGCACTGCGTTCATCCACCTCTGGCCTGCTCGCCTCCCTACCACTGAGGAAGTACAGTTCCCGCTCAGCCCAGTCAAAACTGTTCGCTGCTCTGGCTCTCCAATGGTGGAACAAACTCCCTCACGACGCCAGGACAGCAGAGTCAATCACCACCTTCCGGAGACACCTGAAACCCCACCTCTTTAAGGAATACCTAGGATAGGATAAAGTAATCCTTCTCACCCCCTTAAAAGATTTAGATGCACTATTGTAAAGTGGCTGTTCCACTGGATGTCATAAGGTGAATGCACCAATTTGTAAGTCGCTCTGGATAAGAGCATCATGAAATCATGTGATGCTTTCCCTCCAGTCTCATTATGTCTCCTCCTGTCCACTCTGCTTTAGTCCTGCGCAGTTAGTGAGCATCGTAAAAGGGAAATATATGCGTTCCTGAGAATCTTAGCTTTCAGTAACATGGTTGTAATAGCGTATAGCTCCAACAGTTCAAAAGCTAGAGCCACATTGCAGGAGAAAAACAGAAACACTCTGTTTATCACAACCACATTTAGGGGCTATCGGAGATTACGCACGTAACTGCGGTTCTATGAACACATTTTTATTTTATTCAGCGCTCTTTACGACCCATTTTTCAAATCAGGTGAACCCTTTGGGAAACGTGCCATGGCAGTCGGGTTGCCTCCCACAATGTAAACTTTGCAGCATATAACTTCCAGCCTACACTTTCCCTAGGTTGGGGATCTAGTTAGCTACCTAGGTAGCGTTGAACGCAAGTAGGATACTGACATGACATACATTTATCTAGGTAGCTACCTGTACATAATAAATAAATGTCAGAATCGGAAATGTAGATACATGTCACTTATTGCAGTGGAAGCTAGCTACCTAAGCAAGCTACATACGATCCAACGTTAACTAACTGAATCCCAGACATAGGGGAAAAGTGTAGTTGGCTATGTGGGTACATTGTTTACATTGAGGGAGGCAACGTCTGCCTAGGCCCTAGGACAGCATTTCCCCTTTATGATTCTGACATTACTTTTTATATAGCTAACTGCAGGTACCTATACAAAAGTCATGTCACATCAGTAGAAAGCTATCCTAGTTGCGATCGAGGATAGTAGCAGCTAGCTAGCAGAAGCAGCACAATAGTATTTCCTTACTTTTAATAATACATAGCAAAAATAATAACTATTTCCGGTAGAGACTTACTTCTTAAAAGGTTGCTGCCGGATGCAAGATGTATGGGATAGAACCTTGATGCAGGATGCTGCTAGCAAATCCACTGGCTAGTGTGGCTAGCTAGCTACCTTGTCGAAGTGTGCTGTGCATATGCCAAATCAGACAAAGTGATCGCTCTGATGGAAGACAGTGCAAAGAAAAATTGCTTCCTTGCAGCCAGCTACTGCACAATATCTCTTGCTTTTGCTCATTGCTTTAGAGTAAGAAGTAGGCCTAACTCCAGAAATATTATGGCCTTTGGTAACCTAACTCTGCATGTTGCCAACAATTAGGAATGTAATGTCAATATGACTAAGGTGGGCCAGCAGAAGTGTATGAAGATAGTCCCAGTCGGTATTAAATAGAACGTTTCGGCCCCGCCGGCCTTGGGTGAAAATAACCCATGGTCATCTTGGTTAACTCATTGACTTACATTAAAAACTTCACCTTTTTCAAATGCAGTTTTCTTGTTGACTGCTAAGTCAATAACAAAACATTTAAGAAAAATCAAACATGTCTAAAGATTAATTTTCAACATCGCCTGCTCCCTTGCATTCTCACTACTGGTTTTTGTTTTTTATTGTAGGACATTCCTCATCCTCTCGTGCGTGAGTGAGTGCTAGCTAGCTACCGACCAAAATATTAAGCTAGCCAAGACCAACAATACACTATACAGATGCAACCTAGTGAGTGGAGTTACAAACGGACTATCCTAAACGAGTTAAATGTCTTACCTGTGATGAAATGTTTTCCACACACATAGCTATGTGTAGCCTACCTGACATCGGGTGCAAAAAATGTCCCACTCTCCCACTTCGAATATTCCAAAGCAACAGAGCTCTTCTCACAGGGCGAGACTATGAAGTTGTCTCTTTTACACCAGGAGTCAATGGGAAAGAATGTTTGTTTTCCCAAATTTGTGGGTGTGTGTCACGACTCCTACCGAAGGTGGCTCCCCTTCCTGTTCGGGTGGCGCTCAGCGGTCTTCGTCACCGGCCTACTAGCTGCCACTGATCCTTTTTCCCCTTTCTGTTTATTGGTTTCACCTGTTTGTGTTTTAGGCTGATTAGTCTAATTGTTTGTGTTTGTGTTTTAGGCTGATTATGGATTGTTTTGTGTAACTTGTGTGCACGTCTGTGGGTTACGTGTTTCCCATTTCGTGGGTTTTGCTAGACAGTTTAAGGCCCCGTGTTTGGGGCATTTATTTTGTTGTGCGCCCTGTGTTTTCGTGGGGTTGGTTTATGTTCGCTGTTTTGTGCATTAAATATAGCACTACCCTGAACTCTCTGCTTCCTGCACCTGACTTCTCACCCACTCCACCCAGTACGTTAGTGTGATCGAGAGAATATCCTTATTATTACATGAATATCGACTAGGAGTATATAAGAAGTATATATGCATATCAAAGACTAACTGTCATTGGTCTATTATAATCAGATCAGATTTTGAAGTCATGATCTGGGCCAAAATCTCCATCCCACTTGGACAGGCTGAAATTTGAGGAATTATTTTCAAACAGCTCTTACACAAAAAGGGCATTATCATAATTTTCACAATTTCAGAACGTTATGTCAACCACATAGTGTAAAAAACAGGAAAATGCTGTTTTTAACTGCACTGCACTTTTAAATTCTTCTGCATACAGTGGTTCCTCAAAAGTTGCATCATACTGTGGCACACATTGCGTGCTGCTGCAGCATTCTGTGGCACACATTGCGTGCTGCTGCAGCATTCTGTGGCACACATTGCGTGCTGCTGCAGCATTCTGTGGCACACATTGCGTGCTGCTGCAGCATTCTGTGGCACGTCATTTCATTCTCTGTAATTTTCATCATAGGTACACTTACACTCGGACAAACAAAATGAGAAAAACAATCCAAAAAATCACATTGTAGGATTTTTAATGAATTTATTTGCAAATTATGGTGGAAAATAAGTATTTGGTCAATAACAAAAGTTTATCTCAATACTTTGTTATATACCCTTTGTTGGCAATGACAGAGGTCAATCGGGGGACACGTCTGGCACTGCAGGATTTGAGTCCCTGGCGGCGTAGTGTGTTACTGATGGTAGGCTTGTTACTTTGGTCCCAGCTCTCTGCAGGTCATTCACTAGGTCCCCCCGTGTGGTTCTGGAATTTTTGCTCACCGTTCTTGTGATCATTTTGACCCCACGGGGTGAGATCTTGCGTGGAGCTGCTTACATATTGCAGATTCAGTCTTCCCAGCCTGGTGCAGGTCTACAATTTTGTTTCTGCTGTCTTTTGACAGCTCTTTGGTCTTGGCCATAGTGGAGTTTGGAGTGTGACTGTTTGAGGTTGTGGACAGGTGTCTTTTATACTGATAACAAGTTCAAACAGGTGCCATTAATACAGGTAACGAGTGGAGGACAGAGGAGCCTCTTACAGAAGATGTTACAGGTCTGTGAGAGCCAGAAATCTTGCTTGTTTGTAGGTGACCAAATACTTATTTTCCACCATCATTTACAAATAAATTCATAAATCCTACAATGTGATTTTCTGGATTTTTTTTCTCATTTTGTCTGTCATATTTGAAGTGTACCTATGATGAAAATAACAGGCCTCTCTCATCTTTTTAAGTGGGAGAACTTGCACAATTGGTGGCTGACTAAATATTTTTTTGCCCCACTGTATATGTCTGTATGTAAACAGTTGTTTATAGACAGATGATTTCACTTATAACTCACTGTATCATAATTCCAGTGGGTCAGAAGTTTACATACAGTCAGTCTACTGCCTTTAAGCAGCTTGAAAAATACCAGAAAATTACATCTTGGCTTTAAAAGCTTCTGATTGGCTAATTGACATAATTTGAGTCAATTGGAGGTATATCTGTAAATGTATTTCAAGGCCTACCTTCAAACTCAGTGCCTCTTTGCTTGACATCATGGGAAAATCAAAATAAATCAGCCAAGACCTCAGAAGAAAATGTGTAGATTTTTACTAGGATTAAATGTCAGGAATTGTGAAAAATTAGATTAAATGTATTTGGCTAAGGTGTATGTAAACTTCTGACTTCAACTGTAGTAGGCTGGACACATGACATTTTAAACAATGTTCTTTTCTGATAAAAACTAGTTAATTGCATCTGCCGTGGAGCCCAGTTTCATAATATGACCATAGATCCCAGCTGCTTGCCGTCGTTTTGAAGTAATCACAAAAACAGGCCTTATTTTAGTGCATGTGTCACCCTGACAGCTCCTATTAGTTCTATTGAGCACCGTGGCACCAACTTGCCTACCGAACATTCTATTCCCAGCTTATTGTTCAATGTCACAACTGTTGAAGTGTATAATTGTAATACATACATGCAGACACAGCATCATTCAATTAATGGAGTTTGATATGACTGAAAAATAATGTCTCAGAGATTCATACCTGAACCACACCTTTATTTGCCAAGAAAGAGTACATGATCAGTGAATATATTCAATGTACAGGCCTCAATGTGGGAATCTCATGCATGGTAATAACTACAGTACATGTGTATATAGGACTTGCAACCTTGGCACAATTAAGTTATTATATTCTACTCTATCCATTGGCTTCATTAATGCCATTCAGACTATGATAGCTTAGGTTCATAGATAGGTTCTAAACTAATATTCAAACCAAACGTTTTATGGTCCATACACAGATCGGCTATATACTGTAGCTAGCTACACATCCATAGGCATACAGTTATTTTTATCCTCCACTACACAATAAGCATGTAAATAGTTAGCTAGCTATGTTACTTCAGCTGCATTTCAAGGCAAGCTTACACAATTGTACGTTCAATTTGCAGTAAATGCTTTAGCTAGCTAGATTCTTTACATCCACTGTTTCACAAGATGACAGATTAGTTTGCTGGTTTTCTCAGGAGTCCCTAAAACATTAATCAACATGAATTATAAATTAAATCTCCTAATACTTGCTTGCTGGCGATTTTTGGAAATGAACTTTATGCCAAAAAGACATGCACAAATTTTTGTCTCTACATTAACTAACATATTCCTCTCAAATAGTATTGATAGCTAGCATAGCATTAAGCCTAGCATTCAGCAGGCAACATTTTCACAAAAACAAGAAAAGCATTCAAATAAAATAATTTACCTTTGAAGAACTTCGGATGTTTTCAATGAGGAGACTCTCAGTTAGATAGCAAATTTCAGTTTTCCAAAAATATTATTTGTGTAGGAGAAATCGCTCCGTTTTGTTCATCACGTTTGGCTAAGAAAACCCCCCGAAAATTCAGTCATTACAACGCCAAACTTTTTTCCAAATTAACTCCATAATATCGACAGAAACATGGCAAACGTTGTTTAGAATCAATCCTCAAGGTGTTTTTCACTTATCTATTTGATATTGTAAAATACACGCAGCTGGAGATTATGCAATAATTGCAATGGAGGACACCAACCGGAGCACCTGGTAAATGTAGTCTCTTATGGTCAATCTTCCAATGATATGCCTACAAATACGTCACAATGCTGCAGACACCTTGGGGAAACGCGTAGGCTCATTCCTTAGGGAAAAGTGTAGGCTCATTCCTTGCGCATTCACAGCCATATAAGGAGACATTGGAACAAAGCGCATTCAAAATCTGGGGCATTTCCTGTTTGAAATTTCATCTTGGTTTCGCCTGTAGCATCAGTTCTGTGGCACTCACAGATAATATCTTTGCAGATTTGGAAACGTCAGAGTGTATTCTTTCTAAAGCTGTCAATTATATGCATAGTCGAGCATCTTATCGTGACAAAATATCTTGTTTAAAATGGGAACGTTTTTTTTATCCATAAATTAAAAGAGCACCCCCTATATCCAAGAAGTTAAAGAAGGAACCACTGTAGCAAGGTTATTATACTTTTGTTTTTTTCTATTATTTTTTATTTCTATTCGTTTTTCGATGTTTATTTGAAATTTAGTTTAGTTTACAGTTCGTTTTCAGATCTGATTTGCAAATGTTTTTTTTAGTTTTGGTATTGGAAAATATTTATATTTAGTTTTTATATAATTTAGTTTATGGTTTTGTTTTAGTGATAGAAAGCATGCGTGGGAGGCTAGGAGCCATTTGTGTTGTACAGTTTTTTGTGTGTTTTTGGGATGTCACTTCTTGCCACTGGGGGGCAGTAATACATAAAGTTATGGGTCAGGACATAGGTTAGGTTTATTATAAAGGCCATCTCAATGTGACATCTCAATGTGACTTGGATTTCAAATGAATAGTGCTTAGACTGGTGCAAAAACAAATTGCTGAAAGGAACCTCTCTCGTCCAAGTTTACACCAATCCAATGCTTGTTAACTTTAGTCGTACATGTAAAAAGAATCAAGTTAGCTACCTAGCCATTTGTAGTGATATTGATACAAACTATGCCTATTTGATACGTCGCCATCTCCGGGCAGCATTTACCCATCACATTCCGTAGCTTTAAAACCCACAAAACTTGAAACCTCCATTGACCTGCTTAGGCTTTGGTCCAAAGTTTAGGGAAAAAAACTAAGACTAAACATAATTCATTAAGTTTTTTATTTATTTAGTTTTGGAGTGAAAGATAATAGTTTTAGTATAGTTTTAGTTTTTCAAACGGATTTGTTAATGATGTTATTTCAGTTTACTAAATAGTTTTTCCATGATTAGTTTTAGTTTTAGTTTACTATAATAACCTTGCTCTGGAGAGTAAAGGGCTGGCGCGGGTGAGAGGAGAGACACTGTGAAATGCTTCGGCTAACTAACACCCTCTACACGGAACATCACCCCTAGTGCCAGTCTCCTCTGTGTTCCAGCCAAAGAGGTCATGGATTGTCATCGTGTGCCAGGGAACATTTGTCTGCTATGAAGGTGACGTTGTAAAAAATAAACACTTTATGGAGCTTTTTCTTCTTCTTTGTATTATATGTGTCACTCAATGTTTGTTTTTTCACAGAACAATGTCTGTGTCCAAAATATGCATATCCTTTATTACGAAACAATTCCATCTCCAATTTTCTGATAAAGACCTGACCTGACAGTTTCCTGGAGCTGAAAACTTCTTTGCCCGTGACATTCCACATCAAATAAGATTATTTTCTGCAATCAGTGCACACCTAGAGGACACAATAGATTACTGGAAATGGGACTTGCTTCTGGAGTCACCGCATGAAAGGATTTTAAGAGCCTTCTGTTAGATAAAAAAAACATCACAGTGTTTTTTACTTTGAGTTGCAGGACTTTGAACCTTTGCACAAACCAGCACATTATCATTACAATTATCTTCTGATTTTCTCGTCCTTTTTGAAAGCACTAAGGAAGTCTTCAAACTTCAACAAATTACGGCGACTTTATCTGTAAAATCATAAAGGACGGAAGCCTAAAAACACTCTTTGGAGACTTGGAGAAATGTATTTTCTGAAACCATAAAATCTTCATACATTGAGCTTTCTCATTGAGACATGCAAACCTGTCCCCTGGCAAAATAGAACATGGGTCGTTTGTTCCATGTCATTTCAGCAAAACATGACAACCACCAACTCAGATTGTTCTGAAATCGTTTCTGTAGTTAGAAAAAGATAAGGTGGATCCCGACTCCTTGTGGCAGGCTGACATCTGTCGTTAGTTGAACGGTGTTTCCTCTAGCAAATTGGTGCAGCTGGCTTCCGGGTTAATCGGGTGTGTGTTAAGAAGTGCGGTTTGGGGTGTCATATATCGATAAGATAAGCATTCCTGAAGCATTATTTTGCTGAAATAGAATTTGATCTCTGAGAAATTAAGCTAATCGATTGCACCCAAATTGGCCAGTTTAATAGAATATTGTATTCATATTCAATAATTATAGTAAGTAACATCCGATTTGGACCAAACGTTTTTCTAATAATGATAAAAGCCATCCACGGACCCCCCACACCCCAACAACAAGTATACAGTACCAGTTCTCTATGTTTGACAAGTAGTATAGAGCTGCAATTCAGAGTATTGCTTCTTCATCCTATGTAATGTATTCTCAGTGAATTTGGTGATGTTTTCCCCCCTTGTTCAGAGAAATTAGTAATTGAAGCTGTTGGGTTTATGTCCAAATCTACATGCTGCTATGACCAGGTTCTGACCACTAGATGGTGCTGTTCATGCTATTAGTTGATTTGTATTTTTTAAGAATCCCTCCCCCCATTATTTCACACTTACGTATTGGTGTTCTTACCCTGTAAGCAGTCTATGGACTAGATATGACAGAAACCATGCTTTGGTTTGTTTACCTGGCAACTGTTAGTTTTCTAAAGCTAACCAGATTCAGTTAGCATCATATTCCAGCACAGGCTTCATCCATACTACGACGGTGGATATTGCTCGCCCGCCTGCTGTTGACTCTAACAGGCTTGTAACTGTGCATGCATGTCGCACATGGCTATTCGAAAACTGACCTCTTCATTGAGACAATCCATGAGGGGGTCAGTGCCACATTTTAATTTGTGCCGAAATCAAAATAAAATAAAAGTTATCTTGCGATTTCAGCAGGCCATGGTGTGAAATAGGCTTTTATTACTTATCGTTAATACTGACTTTGGGGTCCTAAGCACCTTTTTTCTCACTCCTATCGATTAAAAATAATTGTATTAATTCACACAAAAGTGTTACTGTACATTTAAAATGCATTCTGTCATTACTAAATGTGTAAGGTGATATAATTTTACAACAATCTGAGATGGTGGGTGTCATTCTTTCAGCAAACAAAGTTATTCCGTATCGTTGTGTTTTACCATAACCACAAGGCTTATTTTGTATCTGGTAGTCATTTCACTCAAGTGGTACGGGATCCAGTCTCCCACGGGAATCATTTATTGATGCTCCAGCTTGGGTTAAGGCTAAAGATCCAGGGTCTGCACCTGTGCATTCTTTTCACAAATTCCTCAGCTGCATCTTTGGATACTACATCAACATGCTTTAAACCCTTTTATTTGTTTTGAAGAACTCATATTTGGAAAAATTCCAAGGCACTCCTCAAATTTCTCAACATGTTGAATACCTTTATTGAATTGGCATTCTCACTGGGATAAATAAAACATTTCACAGTTGCTCGTTTCAGCTACGTCTTAGAGGTGTTATAGTACAATTGGTGGCGTGCATATAACACGCTCTTAAACATCCAATGATTCTGGTGCACTGCTTTGGAAATGGCCCAAGTGATGATCCAACAAAGTTAGTTTGGCTTGAAACAGACCTGTCACACAGCTTCACATATTCATCAAGCATGCACTCAACTCAAAGAGACAGAATACAGTCTTGTCTCATTCAGTGAGAAATATTGTTTTTTGAAAGCCCAACTGATTCCAGCCTCCCCGCACATTCCAAAGCTGCTAATCGAGGTTAATTGAGAGTAATGAAGATGTGTGACAGAGCCTAGGAGTGGCAGTGGCAGCCACAGCTCTGTGGCTACACTCTATCTCCCACAGTGCTGTGTAGGTAACAACACTTGATGAGGGTCCAGAATTGTGTATCCTTACAGTTTGCCGCTCAGACAGAGTCAGTGTCACGGACTGTGCAACACCTGCGCTCTCTTTTATAGCGCGCCCTCATGAACAGAGCCAGATTCTGCTGCGGAGGTACAGGTGCATGCCAGAACTGAGAGGGCGGATAGCACAGCTGTCTTATCTCACTCCATCAGGTGCTCCCCGTTCATATTGCATTAAAACACTTGAAATAGTTTATGCGTTTCAAAATAGAATGGTCTAGTCAGCATCATAAAACTGAGAGTTGTTAACGGGCCAGTTAACTACTTTAATTGAAAGGTATTCACATATTCAATGGTCCAGATTAAGGTATTGATTTTCATTCAGTATTTACCTGCAGTTTACACTTTATGCTCTTATTATTGCTGCAGCATATGGCAACAGGTAGATGATATTGAGTGTGCTTAGCTGCATTTTTTGTCCACGGAGCAGGTATCCTAGCTGTGCTAATGACTAAATTGAGCTGTAAGATAATGTGGTCAAACATTGTTGCTAATTTACACACTGGGCAAATCCTATCCCCTATTCCAATTTCTCAAAATGACCATCAGATTTCAAACAGTAAATCATGCAAATCATTCAGTCAAATAACAATCCTTGATCCACCTGCATGCTCTGCATTAAGTTCCATAACTCACATCTTTTAAATTAGTAATTACTTTTCCCACATGTAACAACACATTGCTCAAATGAACCATTGTAAATAGTCATTAACTGTCATGGGGAAGGAGGAATGAGTGGAATGAGCGTCATACTGTTGAAAAGTGGAATAAAGAGTGTTAAAAGTGACTATCAATACACTGCTGGGAACCAGGGATAAAAGTAAAAGGGGGGAATAATAAGCTTTCACTGTACTGATAAGTAACCAGGTCTGACAGCGGAGGTAATTAGAATGAATTATGGAGGGACTGTTATTTCTCTCCGCCTTCCCTCACAACAGATCTGGCTCTGTGTGTTTGCGGAGAGGCTGCTCACTGGGCTGTGAAATCAGAACCATCTGACAGCATTCCCTCCCTCTTTCCCCTCCATCTGGGAGATCCCCCCCCCCATTCCCTTCCAACACGTTGTGTCTATCCTGTCACATGTGCCTCATGCCCCTCTAATAGAAAACATCCTCCTCATATGCACTCTATTGAAGTTCACCACTCCTACCTCCTCCACCTCCCCCACCTCCCTTCCACTCCCCATCTCTAAACCAGGGAGACAGGTGAGGCCAAGGAGAATTGGACTGAAGGTCTTTCGCTCACTAGGATATGGACACAGACAGACAGCTGCTGTGTGTTTTTGTCAATTCATCAACAAACTGCTGCCCCCTCACTCTCTTTTTCCCTCCCTCCCTCCTTTGTCTCTCTTACCTCCCCCATCTCTCTAGATCTGTTTTTACCACACTTCAGGACCAAATGGTTTGGCTGTCAGAGACGGAAGTCTGATGGCCGCTGCTGAAACTGGGAAGCGTTCACGTGTGAACGTAAATCATATATTCGCACATGACCTGCCTTGACTGGGGTCTGCAACTCCACCAGGGGAAATGCTTCCAGATGAGTCGCTACAGTAGGTTGGATCATGTGAATCTCCCAGGAGTTATCGAACCAGTGGACTGCTTCTGGGTGCCTGTTAAAGTTCTGGCAAAGTAACAGTTGTCTGTCACTACTTTGGTGCATAGGCCTACAGCTGTGTAATATCCACTAAATTATTCAAGACATCATGTGAAATCTAGACTTATCTTATAGACACCCTATACTATTACAATAGTTCAAGTATCGGGATATCTCTTGAGTTTGTGCGGGACATCCCCTCAAGGTTGAGGTATTTGAACAAAAATATTTATATTTAGCTTGAAACCACTTCCTGACTTTTTTTAAACGTAAACATTATATACTGTAAGTAGTATAATTTCTCGGAAATGTTCTTGAGCTCCCACACAAAAATGTGCAGTGCAGCAGTGTTGTCAGTTTAGGTCCTACAGCTAATACAAAGCCATGTTTTACAACAGTTTATTAGGTTTGGTAAAGTCACTATATAATTCTTAGGTTAAAAGATAATGGGATGTCAGGGTGAATTGATGGAAAATACACCATCATAAGGAATAGGAGAGCTCAACCCAAGCGGGAGGTGTGGCGAGTGGATTTAACGTTGCTTGAAAGCTGTATTTTTGTGATTAGGGGGCAGTATATTCATTTTTGGAAAAATAACGTGCCCGTAGTAAACAGGATATTTTGTCAGGACAAGATGCTAGAATATCCATATAATTGACACCTTAGGATAGAAAACACTCTAAAGTTTCCAAAACTGTAAAAATATTTTCTGTGAGTATAATAGATCTGATTTTGCAGGCGAAAGCCTGAGGAAAATCCAATCCGGAAGTGCCTCATGTTTTGAAAGCACTGCGTTCCAATGTGTCCCTATTGAGCAGTGAATGTGCTATCAACCAGATTACTTTTTCTCCGTATTCCCCAAGGGGTCTACAGCACTGTGACGTAGTTTTACACATTTATGTTGAAGAATACCCGTAAGTGGCTACATTGCGCAAGTGATCACCTGATGCTCCCAGAGAGATTCTCGGTCAAATACAGAGGTAGCCATTATTCCAATCGGTCCTACAGAAAAGCGAATTGTCCCGGTGGATATATTATCGAATAGATATTTAAAAAACACCTTGAGGATTGATTATAAACAACACATGCCATGTTTCTGTCGATATTAAGGAGCTATTTTTCCGGGCGATTTCTCAGCCAAACGTGAAGAACAAACGGAGCTATTTCACCTACAAAAATAATATTTTGGGAAAAAAGGAACATTGGCTATCTAACTGGGAGTCTCGTGAGTGAAAACATCCGAAGCTCATCAAAGGTAAACGATTTAATTTGATTGCTTTTCTGATTTCCGTGACCAAGTTACCTGCTGCTAGCTGGACAAAATGCTATGCTAGGCTATCGATAAACTTACACAAATGCTTGTCTAGCTTTGGCTGTAAAGCATATTTTGAAAATCTGAGATGACAGGGTGATTAACAAAAGGCTAAGCTATGTCTCAATATATTTCACTTGTGATTTTCATGAATAGGAATATTTTCTAGGAATATTTATGTCCATTGCGTTATGCTAATTAGTGTCAGTCGATGATTACGCGCCCTTAAGCGGGATGGAGAGTCACTAGAGGTTGTGCAAGTAATTGCTGGAATATTTTGGCCTGTCTCTCTTCAACTGTACTCTCCATGTTACGTGGGGTCATACACAGACTTATGATAATAATTGATTGGATTTATATAGAGCTTTTCTAGACACCCAAAGCGCTTTACATTGTAATGGGGATGCTCACCTCATCCACCACCAATGTGTAGCATGCACTTGCAAGGCGACCAATTTGTGCCAGAACGCTCACCACATATCAGCTTTGAGGTGGAGAGGTGAGGAGTGATATATGCCAATTAGGAGTGAGCGGGATGATTAGGTGGCATTGGATTTTTAATGACCACAGAGAGTCAGGACACCCATTTAACATTGCCTCCAAAATATAGCACCTTACACAGGGCAATGTCCCCTTCACTGCCCTGGAGCGTTGGGATTTGATCTTTAGACTAGAGGGACCCCTACTGGCCCTCCAACACCACTTCCAGCAGAATCTGATCTCCTATCCAAGGACCGACTCTGTACCGACCCTGCTTGTCTGTGCACAGAAGACTGTGAAAATGCAATCATTAATGGAAGTAGTAATGCCTGGATTGTTGTCTCTCTGACAACAATACTGCAGTACTGTAAATTGAGCAGGGCCGACGTGTGCACATTTTCTATTTCCATGGGTGTTGTAGTAAAGACCATTCAACTATTACGAGACACCAGCCCCTACCATAAGGACACATTGATACACCGTGATCCATTGGTGGCTAAAGAAATGAGCACATGGAACTCAGAGATAGCCTATAGGCCAATGTATCAGCAGGCCTATAACTTCCATCATCAACTAAGTCTATTACATAGTAGGCCTAAAGCCAATATAAAAACTATAGAAAATATCCTGATGAAAATGCATGTTCTTTCAAATTGCATTCATCTCTCTTCTTCACCTGTCTGCCTCGCTTTCTATAAGTCTTGACTTGAGCTAGCTATCGTTAGTGAAGTGCAACATTGTATCAAATCAATCAAATGGATATGGCCCGAAGCTGTCACTAGCAAACTTTGTATCAACTTGCCTATTCGGGGCCCTCAGAGTTTCCCACGTCAGTGAGCTTGGGACAGAAGCTATTTTTGCGCAAGCTTGGAAAAGACGTTTCCACTGGATTTAGGGGATCATCAGATCATAATATTGTGCTCTTTCACACAGAGTCTTTTGGTGATTATCAAGGCCAGGAGAGTTGGAATACTGTGAGGCAGGGCCCGAGGGCCGGCTCCAGGCATAAGCGACATAATATAAGGGGTCGCTTAGGGACCCAGGCCCCAAAAAGAAAAGGAACTCAGTAGGGGTTTCAACTTAAGAGTTAGAATAGTTGAATACACAAGGAGAAAGTTAGAAATGTGGTTGTGCATCAGCAATTTCTCTTGTTATGTCAATCACTGACAGCCACTCAATTAACCATGTCAGCTAACACTTTTTAGATTGGTTAGTTAGTCTAGCCAGCTATCTTAACTTGTATTAATAAAGGCCAAATAGCGACTGGGCACATGGGGACCCCATTGATTTTGTTAGTCACTCTCACTCAGATATTGACATGGTATAAGTCATGGCAAAATGTGTAGAATTGCTGTAAGGAACTGAAAGATTATTGGAATCTGTGTGGGTAGCTGGACAGGTAGGATGACTGACAGTGAAGGTGAACAGGTGGTCAGGTGACAGAGGAATGGATGAGACTGAGGCAGGAATTCCTTTAACCATAAAGTGGTATATTTACTGAGTAGTCTGTGTTGCATCACAAAGGAAACAAATAACATGTATCCAATCAAATTCATAATCAAAGATCAAATCATATCATTCATTATTAACATAATTTAGGGAATTCAACAGTCCAGTTCATTAAGAAGTCAATAGTAATCATCCGCGAGTCATTTAGGCTCGTAACTATTTATCATAAATCATGAAAGAATACAAACAGGGAATGGTTATACAATCTATTATCCCCATTATCCAAGTCAATCAGTTAGCAAACAATGCCGTTTCTCATTTCACTCTTTCAATTGTCTTCGTGTACATATAATTAATTTCAATACACATGAACCATATCGATTGCATAATTGGCCTATGAGGATCCGTAGGGCCGTGATCATTGACAATTCACATTACACAATATGTTTGAAGCTGCGCTCCAAGCCGCGCTCCGCGGTAATAACTATTAACAGTAACTGAATGGCCCACTCTCCCGATCGCCACTGATAATTCAGAAAGGTAACATGAAAGGTAACAGAGTCGGTGGATTTACGTGGATTCATGGACGCACAGAACTTCTGGATGAGATGGAGTTAAGGAAGAGAAAGCAGCGAGATCAGGCGATGGCAATTTCCTCCTTTTATGGAGTTGAGATCTGTCGGACATTTCCACCTGACCTAATTAAAGCGCCCCTGGCCCAGCTGAGTAAATGGCAATGAATTAAAGGAGTATTCCACCAACTCCATGGGCCTTTTCTACAGCCACCCCGGAAATTTGTTAAATTCCACATTCCTCAAAAAAGGCTCATTGCTCCCCGTCCTCTGTCATCTCAGGGAGAGGAATTAGTCGGGCAACTGGCCGGATATATGTCCGGTTCTTCACCTGGATTTCCACTGATCTAACACGACCATCGGTCCCAGGCATGGTCTTAGTTATACGGCCCACCGGCCAGGAGGCTCGAGGCAGCTGAGGGTCCACCATCATTACTACTTGGCCAGTTTCCAGGCTGGCCATTTCTCTCCGCCATTTCCCTCTGTGCTGTAGACTTGGTAGGTAATCCCGAATGAATCAGGCCCAAAAATGGTCAGCTAAGATTTGGCTGTGTCGCCACCGGCGTCTGCCTACGAGGTTGGTATCAGCAT